>NC_060184.1:10012046-10172046 GCF_021184085.1 Oncorhynchus gorbuscha
GAATGTGTTTAGAACATTTAGAATGAGTTTAGAACATTTAGAACATGTTTGGAACATTTAGAATGTGTTATGAACATTTAGAATGAGTTTAGAACATTTAGAATGTGTTTTGAACATTTAGAATGAGTTTAGAACATTTAGAATGTGTTTAGAACATTTAGAATGTGTTTAGAACATTTAGAAGGAGGTTAGAACATTTACAATGAGGTTAGAACATGTAGAATGTGTTGAGAACATTTAGAATGTGTTTTAGAACATTTAGAATGTGGTGATAACATTTAGAATGACTTTAGAACATTTAGAATGTGTTTAGAATGTGTTTAGAATGAGTTTAGAACGTTTAGAATGTGTTCAGAATGTGTTTTAGAACATTTAGAAGGATGTTAGAACATTTAGAATGTGTTTAGAACATTTAGAATGTTGTTCTAACATTTATAATGAGTTTAGAACATTTAGAATGTGGTTATAACATTTAGAATGACTTTAGAACATTTAGAATGTGGTGATAACATTTAGAATGAGTTTAGAACATTTAGAATGTTGTTCTAACATTTAGAATGACTTTAGAACATTTAGAATGTGTTTAGAATGGGTTTAGAATGAGTTTAGAATGTTTAGAATGTGTTCAGAATGTGTTTAGAATAAGTTTAGAATGTTTAGAATGAGTTTATTAGAAAACCAGTAATGAGTTGTTTTGCTGACCTTGTGGTTGCGTCCGTGTTTGTAGAGCAGGGAGATGATGGACTTGATGTGTCCTCTCTGGATGATGTTCAGAGCTTCAGGAGACTCTATCAGGATGCAGTGGAGAACCTCCAGGATACCTAGAGTAGAGTAGAATACAATTGAATCAGGAGACTTTCAGGATATAGTGGAGAACCTCCAGGATACCTGAGTGGAACATATTTGTTTATTACAAAACACTACTGGGACTGAGAGTATACAACAGGCTATGACTACTTGATTACAGCACTATAACTGCTTACAGTACATGTCATGCCTCAGGTTAACTTACACTAGATGCATGCAGCCCCAAATTAGCTCGCAATAAAGGCATTTGACAACATGAACAAACAATTCCATACCCAATATGTTAATGTTAACTCTATGAAATCCAGTATACCTGATGAGGACTCCAGTCTCTCCAGCTTGCTGACCAGCCAGTCCAGGTTCCTGGAGAACTGGGTGCAGTTGTTTCTGTTCCCTTTGATCAGAGAGGCTGAAGAGAGAGAAGAAGAGTTAGATGTGTCAGAGGAAGGACACAGAGGGATAAGGGGTAGTTTTGAAGAGGGGTGTGGAGGAGGGGTATGTGGGGGATAGATGGAGGAGAGGGTGAGGAGGGGTATGTGGGGGAGAGAGGAGGAAGAGGGAGAGGAGGGGTATGTGGGGGAGAGAGGAGGAAGAGGGAGAGGAGGGGAAGAGGGTGAGGAGGGGTATGTGGGGGAGAGAGGAGGAAGAGGGTGAGGAGGGCTATGTGGGGGAGAGAGGAGGAAGAGGGAGAGGATGGGGGGAGAGAGGAGGAAGAGGGTAGGAGGGGTGTGGGGGAGAGAGGAGGAAGAGGGTGAGGGAGGAAGGGGTATGTGGGGGAGAGAGGAGGAAGAGGGAGGGGAGGGGGAGGGAGGATGTGGGGGATAGAGGAGGAAGAGGGTGAGGAGGGGTATGTGGGGGAGAGAGGAGGAAGAGGGAGGGAGGGGAATGTGGGGGATAGAGGAGGAAGAGGGAGAGGAGGGGTATGTGGGGGAGAGAGGAGGAAGAGGGAGAGGAGGGGAATGTGGGGGATAGAGGAGGAAGAGGGAGAGGAGGGGAATGTGGGGAGAGGAGGAAGAATGTGGGGGGAGAGAGGAGGAAGAGGGAGAGGAGGGGAGGGGGGAGAGAGGAGGAAGAGGGAGAGGAGGGGTATGTGGGGGAGAGAGGAGGAAGAGGGAGAGGAGGGGGAATGTGGGGGAGAGGAGGAAGGGGAGAAGGGGAATGGGGGGAGAGAGGAGGAAGAGGGTGAGGAGGGCTATGTGGGGGAGAGATGAAGAACTGGGTACAGTTGCTCATTTTTCCATAGATTGGAGAGGCTAGAGAAAGGTGAGGTAAAAAGAGAGGGGGTAAGTGAGGGAAAGAGGGGTGAGGAATGACAGGGATGAAAGGGTGATGCAGACGTTGCAGAGGGGTGAGAGGGTGATGCAGACGTTGCAGAGGGGTGAGAGGGTGATGCAGACATTGCAGAGGGTGAGGTAAAAAGGAGGGGGGTGAGAGACATTGACAGGGATGAAAGGATGCAGACGTTGAGAGGGTGATGCAGACATTGCAGAGGGGGATGCAGACATTGCAGAGAGGGTGATGCAGACATTGCAGAGGGGTGAGAGAGTGATGCAGACATTGCAGAGGGGTGAGAGGGTGATGCAGACATTGCAGAGGGGTGAGAGGGTGATGCAGACGTTGCAGAGGGGTGAGAGGGTGATGCAGACATTGCAGAGGGGTGAGAGGGTGATGCAGACATTGCAGAGGGGTGAGAGGGTGATGCAGACATTGCAGAGGGGTGAGAGGGTGATGCAGACATTGCAGAGGGGTGAGAGGGTGATACAGACGTTGCAGAGGGGTGAGAGGGTGATGCAGACATTGCAGAGAGGTGAGAGGGTGATGCAGATGTTGCAGAGGGGTGAGAGGGTGATGCAGACATTGCAGAGGGGTGAGAGGGTGATGCAGACATTGCAGAGGGGTGAGAGGGTGATGCAGATGTTGCAGAGGGGTGAGAGGGTGATGCAGACATTGCAGAGGGGTGAGGAATGACAGGGATGAAAGGGTGATGCAGACATTGCAGAGGGGTGAGAGGGTGAAGAGAGAGAGGCCGAGTCAGACGAGAGTTGAATGTCTACATCCATATCTAAACCACTTGTCTGTGTTTGACAGACTCCTTCCCCTTTTCCACATTTTGCTACAGACTAATTCAATAATTTATTAAATACATTTTTCTTCATCAATTTACACACAATACCCAATAACAACAAGGCAAAAGCTGAATTTTAGATTTTTTTTTGCAAATATATTAAACATAAAAAAAAACATACATACATTATTTACATATCTATTCAGACCCTTTGGTACGAGACTTGAAATTGAGCTCAGGGGAATCCTGTTTCCATTAATCATCCTTGAGATGTTTCTATTATTTTTAATCCACTTGTGGTAAATGACATTGATTTGACATGATTTGGAAAGACACACGCCTGTCTATTTAAGGTCCCACAGTTGACAATGAATGACAGAGCAAAAACAAAGCCATGACGTCGAACAAATTGTCCGTAGAGCTCCGAGACAGGATTGTGTCGAGGCACAGATGTGGGGAAGGGTCCCAAAAAGCCCATTACTCAGTAAAAAGCACATGACAGCCCAATTGGAGTTGGCCAAATGGCAACTAAAGGACTCTCAGAACCATGAGAAACAAGATTCTCTGGTCTGATGAAACCAAGTTTGAACTCATTACAACACCCTACTACACAACACTACTATACAACACTCGAATATACAACACTATACTGTAACACACTATACAACACTATACTATAAAATACAACCCTCTACTACACAACACTATACAACACCATACTATGCAACACTCTAATATACAACACTCTACAATACAACACTCTACTACACAACACTCTACTATACAACACTATACAACACTCTACTATACAACACTATACAACACTATAATATACAACACTGTAATATACAACACTCTACTATACAACACTCTACAATACAACACTCTACAATACAACACTCTACTATACAACACTCTATTATACAACACTCTACTATACAACACTATAATATACAACACTGTAATATACAATACTCTACTATACAACACTATACAACACTCTACTATACAACACTCTATTATACAACACTCTACTATACAACACTATAATATACAACACTGTAATATACAATACTCTACTATACAACACTATACAACACTCTACTATACAACACTCTACTATATAACACTATACAACACTCTACTACACAACACTCTACTATACAACACTCGAATATACAACACTATACTGTAACACACTATACAACACTATACTATAAAATACAACCCTCTACCACACAACACTATACAACACCATACTGTGCAACACTCTAATATACAACACATTTACATTTAAGTCATTTAGCAGAAACTATTATACAATACAACACTCTACTACACAACACTATACAATACTCTACTATACAACACTATACAATACTCTACTATACAAGACTCTACTATACAACTCTCTACTATACAACACTCTACTATACAACACTCTACTATACAACTCTCTACTATACAACACTCTATTATACAACACTGTAATATACAACACTCTACTATACAACACTATACAACACTCTACAATACAACACTCTACTATACAACACTCTATTATACAACACTCTACTATACAACACTATAATATACAACACTGTAATATACAACTCTCTACTATACAACACTCTACAATACAACACTCTACTATACAACACTATACTATACAACACTATAAAAAACTCTACTATACACCACTCTACTATACAACACTCTACTATACAACACTATACAATACTCTACTATACAACACTATACAATACAAAACAACACTCTACTATACAACACTATACAACACTCTACAATACAACACTCTACTATACAACACTGTAATATACAACACTCTACTATACAACACTCTACTATACAACTCTCTACTATACAACTCTCTACTATACAACACTCTACTATACAACACTCTACTATACAACACTCTACTATACAACACCATACAATACTCTACTATACAATACTCTACTGTACAACACTCTACTATACAACACTCTACTATACAACACTATACAATACTCTACTATACAACACTATACAATACAAAACAACACTCTACTATACAACACTCTACTATACAACACTCTCCTATACAACACTATACTATACAACACTCTACTATACCAGGCCAAAAGAGCACTCTTCCTTGGCTAAATGGAGAAATCTGGAAATTGATGAATGAACGAGATTATGCTCTAAAAACAGCCCTAAAATCTAAATTAGAGCATGACAGACGTAGGTTTATCATGTTGAGAAATAAGGTGATAAAAGAAATCAGACAGGCCAAGGCAAACTTTTTTATTAACATAATTGGTGAAGCAAAGGGAAATTCTAAATTGATATGGGAGGATCTAAAAAAGTTAACAGGGAAAGACCATAGTAACACTGCAAAAAGACTAGAAATCATGGTGAATAACAATCTAACACAGGATGCAGTTGAAATAGCAACAGCCTTCAATTCCTACTTTATTGACTCTGTCAGGGTACTGACACAGAACCCCTCCACTGATTTCTTGGGCTCAGTGCTAGTGAATGACACTCAACCTGTCTTCATCATAAGGGAGGTTTCTGAGTCAAAGGTGAACAAGGTGATTAGCTCACTAAAGAACTCTAAAGCCAAAGATGTGTTTGGTCTGGACTCTACCTTTCTTAAAAACTACAAAGAGTCACTCATTGGCCCCATTACTAAGGTCACCAACACATCTATTGGTCTCGGTGTGTTTCCAAGGGTATGGAAGTCGGCCATAATAACGGCCATCTTTAAATCAGGCGACCCTGCTGACGTGAGTAACTACAGGCCCATTAGTATACTACCTGTGGTGTCAAAGGTTGTTGAAAAGTGTGTAGCAGAACAACTGATTGCCCACCTCAACAACAGCCCCTTCACATTACACTCCATGCAGTTTGGCTTCAGAGCGAAACACTCCACAGAAACGGCTAACTGCTTTCTTCTGGAAAATGTGAAGTCCAAGATGGACAAAGGGGGTGCTGTTGGGGCTGTGTTTCTGGACCTAAGGAAGGCTTTTGATACTGTTAACCATGAGATTCTCATCACAAAATTGTCCAAGTTCAACTTTTCCCCCGATGCCTTGAGATGGATGAAATCATACCTTGAAGGCAGAACTCAGTGTGTCAGAGTGAGCAATGAGCTGTCGCCCACTCGTAGCTATGATGTGGGCGTGCCCCAAGGGTCAATACTGGGGCCCCTCCTGTTCAGCCTGTACATTAATGATCTGCCTTCTGTCTGTACTGGGTCTGAAGTTCAAATGTATGCAGATGATACAGTGATATATGTGCATGCAAAGAGCAAACAACAAGCTGCACAAGAACTCACTACTGTAATGGTCCAGGTTACAAAGTGGCTCAGTGACTCGTGTTTGCATCTCAATGTGAAAAAAACTGTTTGCATGTTCTTCACAAAGAGGGCAACAGATGCTACTGAGCCAGATGTCTATGTGTCAGGGGAGAAGCTCCAGGTGGTATCCGATTTTAAGTACCTTGGCATCATACTTGATTCCAACCTCTCTTTTAAAAAGCATGTGAAAAAGGTAATTCAAATAACTAAATTCAATCTAGCTAATTTCCGATTTATACGAAATTGTTTGACTACAGAGGTAGCAAAACTGTACTTCAAATCTATGATACTCCCCCACTTAACATACTGCTTGACTAGTTGGGCCCAAGCTTGCTGTACAACAATAAAACCTATTCAGTCTGTCTACAAACAGGCTCTCAAAGTGCTTGATAGGAAGCCCAATAGCCATCATCATTGTCACATCCTTTGAAAACATGAGCTCTTGAGTTGGGAAAATCTTGTGCAATACACCGACGCATGTCTTGTATTCAAGATCCTTAATGGCCTGGCTCCCCTTCCACTCAATATTTTTGTTAAACAGAAAACCCAGACATATGGCAGCAGATCCACAAGGTCTGCCATGAGAGGTGACTGTATAGTTCCCCTAAGGAAAAGCACCTTTAGTAAATCTGCATTCTCTGTGAGAGCTTCCCATGTCTGGAATACACTGCCATCAGACACACATAACTGCACCACATATCACACTTTCACAAAATGCTTGAAGACTTGGCTAAAGGTCAATCAGATTTGTGAACATGGTCCCTAGCTGTGTGCTGCCGCTTTCCATGTTGTCTGTAGCTTGTGAGGTATGGAAACACTTTGTTGCTTTTATGAATCCACTGGTTGTCATAAGGTGAATGCACCAATTTGTAAGTCGCCCTGGATAAGAGCGTCTGCTAAATGACTTAAATGTAAATGTAATGAATTTTGTCTTGCTGCTTTTTGTTCTATGTTGCTCTGTCTGTATGCTATGTCTTGCTTGTCCTATGTTGCTATGTTGCTATGGTGCTATTGTCTATATTGTAATTGTTTTTAATAACCTGCCCAGGGACTGCGGTTGAAAATTAGCCGGCTGGCTAAAACCGTCACTTTTACTGAAACGTTGATTAATGTGCACTGTCCCTGTAAAAATAAAATAAACTAAACTAAACTAAAACTACAACTCTCTACTATACAACACTCTACAATACAACACTCTACTATACAACACTCTACTATACAACACTCTCCTATACAACACTATACTATACAACACTATACAATACTCTACTATACAACACTCTACTATACAACTCTCTACTATACAACACTATACAACACTATATAACACTATACAACACTATACTTACTATACAACACTAAACTACACTCTACTATATAACACTCTACTATACAACACTCTACTATACAACACTAAACTACACTCTACTATATAACACTCTACTATACAACACTCTACTATACAACACTCTACTATACAACACTATACACACTATATAACACTATACAACACTCTACAACACTAAACAACACTCTACTATAAAACAAAATAATATACAACACTCTACTATACAACACTCTACTATAAAACACTATACTATACAACACTCTACTATACAACACTATACAACACTCTACTATACCACACTCTACTATACAACACTATACAACACTCTACTATACAACACTATACAATACAACACTATACTATACAACACTATACAACACTATGCTATACAACACTATACTATACAACACTATACAATACAACACTATACTATACAACACTCTACTATACAACACAATACAACACTCTACTATACAACACGATACAATACAACACTCTACTATACAACACAATACAACACTATGCTATACAACACGATACTATACAACATTCTAAAACACTCCCCTCTCTCTCTATCCCCTCTCTCCATCTCGTTAAAACCATGGTACTGTTTCGAGAACATCAACAAAACAAAAGGTGGACAACACATACTGAAACTTCTCAGGGGTCATTCGTATATATGCCTATGGGCTGTGGTAAAGACTAGTGCACTACATAGGGAATAGGGTGCTATTTGGGATTTATCCGGTACCTCAACACTTCATCATCACATCACTGTACCAGAGGGCAGACAGTATAAGGTGTTAAGAACCGGTTACACTTTTATTCATGTGATGAAGCTTCATCTCTTCTCTTTCTCTCTGTCTCTCTCTGTCTGTCCGTCTATTTCTCTCTTTCTCTTTCTCTTTCTTCTCTATTTCTCGCTTTCTCTGTCTCTCTCTGTCTGTCCGTCTATTTCTCTCTTTCTCTTTCTCTTTCTCTTTCTTCTCTATTTCTCGCTTTCTCTCTGTCTCTCTCTGTTTGTCTGTCTATTTCTCTCTTTCTCTTTCTCTTTCTCTTTCTTCTCTATTTCTCGCTTTCTCTCTTTCTCTCTCTGTCTCTCTCTGTCTGTCCGTCTATTTCTCTCTTTCTCTTTCTCTTTCTTCTCTATTTTTTTGCTTTCTCTCTGTCTCTCTCTGTCTCTCTCTGTCTCTCTCTGTCTCTCTCTGTCTCTCTCTGTCTGTCCGTCTATTTCTCTCTTTCTCTTTCTCTTTCTTCTCTATTTCTCTCTGTCTCTCTCTGTCTCTCTCTGTCTGTCCGTCTCTTTCTCTTTCTTATCTCTTCTCCATTTCTCTCTCTCCTCTGTGACTAACCACAAATAACTGCCATGTCAGTCCTGTCAACAGATCTTCTCTCCAAATGGGGCTCAGGGAGGTGTGTGTTCATGTGTGTGTGTTCCTGGGGGTGTGTGTGTGTTCCTGAGTGTGTGTGTGTGTTCCTGGGTGTGTGTGTGTGTTCCTGGGTGTGTGTTCATGTGTGTGTGTTCCTGGGTGTGTGTTCCTGCGTTTATGTGTGTTCCTGGGTGTGTGTTCCTGTGTGTATGCGTGGTCCTACTGTAGCTCAGTTGGTAGAGCATGGCGCTTGTAACGCCAGGGTAGTGGGTTCGATCCCCGGGACCACCCATACGTAGAATGTATGCACACATGACTGTAAGTCGCTTTGGATAAAAGCGTCTGCTAAATGGCATATATTATTATTATTATATTATGTTCCTGGGTGTGTGTTCCTGTGTGTATGTGTGTGTGTGTTCCTGGGTGTGTGTTCCTGGGTGTGTGTTCCTGCGTTTATGTGTGTTCCTGGGTGTGTGTTTCTGTGTGTATGTGTGTGTGTGTGTTCCTGTGTGTGTGTGTGTTCCTGTGTGTATATGTGTGAGTGTGTGTGTGTGTGTATGTGTGTGAGTGTGTGTGTGTGTTCCTGTGTGTATGTGAGTGTGTGTGTGAGTGAGTGAATGTGTGAGTGAGTGTGTGTTCCTGTGTGTATGTGAGTGTGTGTGTGTGTGTGTGTGTGTGTGAGTGAGTGTGTGTGTGTTCCTGTGTGTATGTGTGTGTGTGTGTTCCTGGCTGATTTCAAGTGTTTTCTCTAACCTACAAAGTGTTTACTGGGCTGATTTCTCTGTCTGTCCGTCTATTTTTTGGTTGCTCCTACCTACCTCTCTGATTTGGTCCTGCCGTACATACCTATTCTCGTACGCTACGGTCACAAGACGCTGGCCTCCTAATTGTCCCTAGAATTTCTAAGCAAACAGCTGGAGGCAGGGCTTTCTCCTATAGAGCTCCATTTTTCTGGAACGGTCTGCCTACCCATGTCAGAGACGCAAACTCGGTCTCAACCTTTAAGTCTTTACTGAAGACTCATCTCTTCAGTGGGTCATATGATTGAGTGTAGTCTGGCCCAGGAGTGGGAAGGTGAACGGAAAGGCTCTGGAGCAACGAACCGCCCTTGCTGTCTCTGCCTGGCCGGTTCCCCTTTTCCACTGGGATTCTCTGCCTCTAACCCTGTTACGGGGCTGAGTCACTGGCTTGCTGGGGCTCTCTCGTGCCGTCCCTGGGGGGTGCGTCACCTGGGTGGGTTGATTCACTGTTGTGGTCGGCCTGTCTGGGTTCCCCCCTCTTTCCCTTGGGTTGTACCGTGTCGGAGATCTTTGTGGGCTATACTCGGCCTTGTCTCAGGATGGTAAGTTGGTGGTTGAAGATTTCCCTCTAGTGGTGTGGGGGCTGTGCTTTGGCAAAGTGGGTGGGGTTTATCCTTCCTGTTTGGCCCTGTCCGGGGTGTCTCTCGGATGGGGCCACAGTTCTCCTGACCCCTCCTGTCTCAGCCTCCAGTATTTATGCTGCAGTAGTTTATGTGTCGGGGCTAGGGTCAGTTTGTTTATCTGGAGTACTTCTCCTGTCCTATTCGGTGTCCTGTGTAAATCTAAGTGTGCGTTCTCTAATTCTCTCCTTCTCTCTTTCTTTCTCTCTCTCGGAGGACCTGAGCCCTAGAACCATGCCCCAGGACTACCTGACATGATGACTCCTTGCTGTCCCCAGTCCACCTGGCCATGCTGCTGCTCCAGTTTCAACTGGCCTGGGCCCTAGGACCATGTCCCAGGACTACCTGACATGAGGACTCCTTGCTGTCCCCAGTCCACCTGGCCATGCTCCTGCTCCAGTTTCAACTGTTCTGCCTTACTATTATTCAACCATGCTGGTCATTTATGAACATTTGAACATCTTGGCCACGTTCTGTTATAATCTCCACCTGGCACAGCCAGAAGAGGACTGGCCACCCCACATATGCTCTCTCTAATTCTCTCTTTCTTTCTCTCTCTCGGAGGACCTGAGCCCTAGGACCGTGCCCCAGGACTACCTGACATGATGGCTCCTTGCTGTCCCCAGTCCATCTGACTGTGCTGCTGCTCCAGTTTCAACTGTTCTGCCTTATTATTATTTGACCATGCTGGTCATTTATGAACATTTGAACATCTTGGTCATGTTCTGTTATAATCTCTACCCGGCACAGCCAGAAGAGGACTGGCCACCCCACATAGCCCGGTTCCTCTCTAGGTTTCTTCCTAGGTTTTGGCCTTTCTAGGGAGTTTTTCCTAGCCACCGTGCTTTTACACCTGCATTGTTTGCTGTTTGGGGTTTTAGGCTGGGTTTCTGTACAGCACTTTGAGATATCAGCTGATGTACGAAGGGCTATATAAATAAATTTGATTTGATTTGATTTGATTTGTATGTTCCTGTGTGTGTGTGAGTGAGTGTGTGTGTGAGTGAGTGTGTGTGTATGTGTGTGTGTGACTGTGTGTGAGTGAGTGAGTGTGTGTGTGTGTGTGTTCCTGTGTGTATGTGAGTGTGTGTGTGAGTGAGTGAGTGAGTGAGTGAGTGTGTGTGTGTGTTCCTGTGTGTATGTGAGTGTGTGTGTGTGTTCCTGTGTGTATGTGAGTGTGTGTGTGTGTTCCTGTGTGTATGTGAGTGTGTGTGTGTGTTCCTGTGCGTATGTGAGTGTGTGTGTGTGTTCCTGTGTGTATGTGAGTGTGTGTGTGTGTTCCTGTGTGTATGTGAGTGTGTGTGTGTGTTCCTGTGTGTATGTGAGTGTGTGTGTGTGTTCCTGTGTGTATGTGAGTGTGTGTGTGTGTTCCTGTGCGTATGTGAGTGTGTGTGTGTGTTCCTGTGTGTATGTGAGTGTGTGTGTGTATGTGAGTGTGTGTGTGTGTTCCTGTGTGTATGTGAGTGTGTGTGTGTGTTCCTGTGTGTATGTGAGTGTGTGTGTGTGTTCCTGTGTGTATGTGAGTGTGTGTGTGTGTTCCTGTGTGTATGTGAGTGTGTGTGTGTGTGTTCCTGTGTGTATGTGAGTGTGTGTGTGTGTTCCTGTGTGTATGTGAGTGTGTGTGTGTGTTCCTGTGTGTATGTGAGTGTGTGTGTGTGTTCCTGTGTGTATGTGAGTGTGTGTGTGTGTTCCTGTGTGTATGTGAGTGTGTGTGTGTGTTCCTGTGTGTATGTGAGTGTGTGTGTGTGTTCCTGTGCGTATGTGAGTGTGTGTGTGTGTTCCTGTGTGTATGTGAGTGTGTGTGTGTGTTCCTGTGTGTATGTGAGTGTGTGTGTGTGCATCCACCACCCTAAGGGTTCATCTCTCTCACCCAGTAGTTGGTAGAGGAGGTTGAGGATGCTCTTCCATGCCGCCCCAGCCTCTTCCCCAGCATGCTCTCCAAAGTGAGCAGCGCTGTTGTACAGGTTGAGACGGTCGATGCACATCACCAGCAGGGTCAGCATGCCCTGAAACACAGACACACCGGGGGTGGTCATACAAGGTCTGTCTCCAATAGAACCCTATTCACTAAGTAGTGCACTATATTTAACCAGAGCTTTATGGACCCTGGTTAGAAGTAGTGCACTATATTTAACCAGAGCTTTATGGACCCTGGTTAGAAGTAGTGCACTATATTTACCCAGAGCTTTATGGACCCTGGTTAGAAGTAGTGCACTATATTTGACCAGAGCTTTATGGACCCTGGTTAGAAGTAGTGCACTATATTTAACCAGAGCTTTATGGACCCTGGTTAGAAGTAGTGCACTATATTTAACCAGAGCTTTATGGACCCTGGTTAGAAGTAGTGCACTATATTTGACCAGAGCTTTATGGACCCTGGTTAGAAGTAGTGCACTATATTTAACCAGAGCTTTATGGACCCTGGTTAGAAGTAGTGCACTATATTTGACCAGAGCTTTATGGACCCTGGTTAGAAGCAGTGCACTATATTTAACCAGAGCTTTATGGACCCTGGTTAGAAGTAGTGCACTATATTTGACCAGAGCTTTATGGACCCTGGTTAGAAGTAGTGCACTATATTTAACCAGAGCTTTATGGACACTGGTTAGAAGTAGTGCACTATATAGTTCTTAGGGTGCTATAATGAGACTATTGTGTGAGTCCATCACAGTGGTGTTCCTAGAACTTCCTACATGAAAAGAGATGCATTTGCACATGCAGTAGTCTCTTGCAGGTTGGAGAATATAACAAGACGAAAGAAAGAGTCTTCTGCTTGCTAATTGCCTCTGTATTTTGAAACGCTTAACGTTTCAGGAACCTGCAAAAAATAAAAAATACACTACTACACTGAAAAAAGTTACAACTTGGCAAGTCAGCGTTGGACAAGTACAACGCCTACGAGAGCAGTCAAACATGATCCTTTATAACCCTGATTAAACCTGAGGTCCCGGAGCCCTGGGAGCTCACCTCCTCTTTGAAGAGGTCCTGTCGTTTGATGAGAGATCTCAGCAGAGTCTGTTTCTCCTCATGTTCCAGCTCTGAGTCGGGCTGTTTGAAATACTCAATGAGATCATCCAGCGTCTGCAACACCTCGTCAAAGTTAGGCAGAGAGACCTCCACGTTCTTATCCCTTCCAATACTGTCCAGACCCCTGGCGGGGGGGGGTGTTCCTGGGTGGAGAGAGGATGAGAGACAGGTGGAGGGGGTGAGAGAGAGGAATGGGGGTGGAAGGAGGTGAGAAAGAGGGTGTGGGGAGAAAGAGGGGAGAGAGTTGGGGGGACGGGGAGGGAGATAGGTGGAGAGCGAGGGGAGGGAGAGAGAGGGGGAGAGAGTTGGGGGGACGGGGAGGGAGATAGGTGGAGAGCGAGGGGAGGGAGAGAGAGGGGAGAGAGTTGGGGGACGTGGAGAGAGAGAGGTGGAGAGCGAGGGAGGTAGAGAGAGGGGCAAGCAGAGGGAAAGAAGGAAGAGAGGGAGGGGTGGGGCGGGGAGAGGGGCGGGGAGAGGGAGAGGGGCAGGGAGGGAGATGGGAAAGAGGAAGAGAGAGGGGCGGGGAGAGGGAGAGGGGCAGGGAGGGAGATGGAAAAGAGGAAGAGAGTGGGAAAAAGTGAGCGACATAAAGCCAATTGACTGCACTGATAATTCGCTACATTAATATCACTTTTCCACAATTGTCTCAAATTACATCACGCAAGTTCTAAAGCAGACAATCACCAATATCAGTCACTAGACGTGAACCCACATGCAGGCTAGTTTGATGTGCCTGATCACACAAAAGCAGGAAAATTGCAACTGCGATTGAATCTCTCTTGTGTCAGTTCATTTGAATCATCTTGGTATTCAGTAGAAATCAAGATAAGAACCAGCGATGTATGATCCTGCTTTAAAAGGAGATTTCGGGATTTTGTCAATGAGGTCCTTTATCTACCTCCCCCAGAGTCAAATGAACTCGTGAATACCATTTTTATGTCTCTGTGTCCAGTATAAAGGAAGTTAGAGGTAGTTTTAGCACGCTATTAGATACCCATAGACATCCAGGCAGTGCACTACCTCTACCTTCCTTCATACTGGACACAGAGACACAAATAGGGTACACCACGAGTTCATTTGACTCTGGGGAGGTATAAAAACAAAATGACCAAACTCTCACAGTATCCCTTTTTCTATGCCCAAATTAGCCTCATCCAAAATTAGCACCTCTGTGTTCTGTATTTTCTGGGATAGATTATGGTTAAACTGTCATGGTTACCAACGCAGCAGACCCACGTGTTCGATGAAGGCCTCGAGCAGGAACGCACAATTTACACATTAACCGACACACAGTACCACATAATACACATTAACCAACGCACAGTACCACATAATACACATTAACCAACGCACAGTACAACATAATACACATTAACCAACTCACAATACCACGTAATACACATTAACCAACGCACAGTACAACATAATACACATTAACCAACTCACAATACCACGTAATACACATTAACCAACGCACAGTAAAACATAATACACATTAACCAACTCACAATACCACGTAATACACATTAACCAACGCACAGTACAACATAATACACATTAACCAACTCACAATACCACGTAATACACATTAACCAATGCACAGTACAACATAATACACATTAACCAACTCACAATACCACGTAATACACATTAACCAACGCACAGTACAACATAATACACATTAACCAACTCACAATACCACGTAATACACATTAACCAACGCACAGTACAACATAATACACATTAACCAACTCACAATACCACGTAATACACATGAACCAATGCACAGTACAACATAATACACATTAACCAACTCACAATACCACATAATACACATTAACCAACTCACAATACCACGTAATACACATTAACCAACGCACAGTACAACATAATACACATTAACCAACTCACAATACCACGTAATACACATTAACCAACGCACAGTACAACATAATACACATTAACCAACTCACAATACCACGTAATACACATTAACCAATGCACAGTACAACATAATACACATTAACCAACTCACAATACCACGTAATACACATTAACCAACGCACAGTACAACATAATACACATTAACCAACTCACAATACCACGTAATACACATTAACCAACGCACAGTACAACATAATACACATTAACCAACTCACAATACCACGTAATACACATTAACCAACGCACAGTACAACATAATACACATTAACCAACTCACAATACCACGTAATACACATGAACCAATGCACAGTACAACATAATACACATTAACCAACTCACAATACCACATAATACACATTAACCAACTCACAATACCACGTAATACACATTAACCAACGCACAGTACAACATAATACACATTAACCAACTCACAATACCACGTAATACACATTAACCAACGCACAGTACAACATAATACACATTAACCAACTCACAATACCACGTAATACACATTAACCAATGCACAGTACAACATAATACACATTAACCAACTCACAATACCACGTAATACACATTAACCAACGCACAGTACAACATAATACACATTAACCAACTCACAATACCACGTAATACACATTAACCAACGCACAGTACCACGTAATACACATTAACCAACGCACAGTACCATGTAATACACATTAACCAACTCACAATACCACGTAATACACATTAACCAACGCACAGTACAACATAATACACATTAACCAAAGCACAGTACCACGTAATACACATTAACCAACTCACAATACCACGTAATACACATTAACCAACGCACAGTACAACATAATACACATTAACCAACTCACAATACCACGTAATACACATTAACCAACGCACAGTACAACATAATACACATTAACCAAAGCATAGTACAACATAATACACATTAACCAACGCACAGTACAACATAATACACATTAACCAAAGCATAGTACTACATAGTACACATTAACCGACACACAGTAAGTACCACATAGTACACATTAACCAACACACAGTACTACATAGTACACATTAACCAACACAAAGTACTACATAGTACACATTAACCGACACAAAGTACTACATAGTACACATTAACCGACACACAGTAAGTACCACATAATACACATTAACTGACACACAGTACCACAATGCATAGTAACTAGAAAACAGGGCCATTCTCCTCATTCAACCTGTCCATGTTGAACATACAGGTGAGCCCTCTAGACATACAGGTGAGCCCTCTAGACATACAGGTGAGCCCTATAGACATACAGGTGAGCCCTCTAGACATACAGGTGAGCCCTATAGACATACAGGTGAGCCCTATAGACATACAGGTGAGCCCTATAGACATACAGGTGAGCCCTATAGACATACAGGTGAGCCCTATAGACATACAGGTGAGCCCTCTAGACATACAGGTGAGCCCTATAGACATACAGGTGAGCCCTCTAGACATACAGGTGAGCCCTATAGACATACAGGTGAGCCCTATAGACATACAGGTGAGCCCTATAGACATACAGGTGAGCCCTATAGACATACAGGTGAGCCCTCTAGACATACAGGTGAGCCCTATAGACATACAGGTGAGCCCTCTAGACATACAGGTGAGCCCTATAGACATACAGGTGAGCCCTATAGACATACAGGTGAGCCCTATAGACATACAGGTGAGCCCTATAGACATACAGGTGAGCCCTATAGACATACAGGTGAGCCCTATAGACATACAGGTGAGCCCTCTAGACATACAGGTGAGCCCTATAGACATACAGGTGAGCCCTCTAGACATACAGGTGAGCCCTCTAGACATACAGGTGAGCCCTATAGACATACAGGTGAGCACTATAGACATACAGGTGAGCCCTATAGACATACAGGTGAGCCCTCTAGACATACAGGTGAGCCCTCTAGACATACAGGTGAGCCCTCTAGACATACAGGTGAGCCCTCTAGACATACAGGTGAGCCCTATAGACATACAGGTGAGCCCTATAGACATACAGGTGAGCCCTCTAGACATACAGGTGAGCCCTATAGACATACAGGTGAGCCCTCTAGACATTACAGATGAGCCCTATAGACATACAGGTGAGCCCTATAGACATACAGGTGAGCCCTATAGACATACAGGTGAGCCCTATAGACATACAGGTGAGCCCTATAGACATACAGGTGAGCCCTATAGACATACAGGTGAGCCCTCTAGACATACAGGTGAGCCCTCTAGACATACAGGTGAGCCCTACGTACTTGATGAAGTGGCTGAAGAGGACTGTGGTGTTCCTGATGATGCGTACAGCCCGTGCCTCCTCGTGTTGACAACGCTGAAGGGTCAGACCGTCGTCCATGTGACCCTCAGCATGCAGACATGCCTGGAGCAGAGACAAACACAACTCATACATTACCACAACATACACAACTCAGACATTATCCTAACATACAAAACTCAGACATTACCCTAACATACACAACTCAGACATTACCCTAACATACAAAACTCAGACATTATCCTAACATACAAAACTCAGACATTACCCTAACATACACAACTCAGACGTTACCACAACATACACAACTAAGACATTACCCTAACATACACAACTCAGACATTATCCTAACATACAAAACTCAGACATTACCACAACATACACAACTCAGACATGATCCTAACATACACAACTCAGACATTATCCTAACATACACAACTCAGACATTACCCTAACAAACACAACTCAGACATTATCCTAACATACACAACTCAGACATTACCCTAACATACACAACTCAGACATGATCCTAACATACACAACTCAGACATTACCCTAACATACACAACTCATACATTACCCTAACATACACAACTCAGACATTACCCTACCATACACAACTCAGACATTACCCTAACATACACAACTCAGACATTATCCTAACATACAAAACTCAGACATTACCCTAACATACACAACTCAGACATTACCCTAACATACACAACTCAGACATTACCCTAACAAACACAACTCAGACATTACCCTAACATACACAACTCAGACATCACCACAACATACACAACTCAGACATTACCCTAACATACACAACTCATACATTACCCTAACATACACAACTCAGACATTACCCTAACATACACAACTCAGACATTACCCTAACATACACAACTCAGACATTACCCTAACATACACAACTCAGACATTACCCTAACATACAAAACTCAGACATTACCCTAACATACACAACTCAGACATTACCCTAACATACACAACTCAGACATTACCCTAACAAACACAACTCAGACATTACCCTAACATACACAACTCAGACATCACCACAACATACACAACTCAGACATTACCCTAACATACACAACTCAGACATTATCCTAACATACACAACTCAAACATTACCCTAACATACACAACTCAGACATTACCCTAACATACACAACTCAAACATTACCCTAACATACACAACTCAGACATTACCCTAACATACAAAACTCAGACATTACCACAACATACACAACTCAGACATGATCCTAACATACACAACTCAGACATTACCCTAACATACACAACTCAGACATTATCCTAACATACACAACTCAGACATTATCATAACATACAAAACTCAGACATTATCCTAACATACAAAACTCAGACATTACCCTAACATACACAACTCAGACGTTACCACAACATACACAACTAAGACATTACCCTAACATACACAACTCAGACATTATCCTAACATACAAAACTCAGACATTACCACAACATACACAACTCAGACATGATCCTAACATACACAACTCAGACATTATCCTAACATACACAACTCAGACATTACCCTAACAAACACAACTCAGACATTATCCTAACATACACAACTCAGACATTACCCTAACATACACAACTCAGACATGATCCTAACATACACAACTCAGACATTACCCTAACATACACAACTCATACATTACCCTAACATACACAACTCAGACATTACCCTAACATACACAACTCAGACATGATCCTAACATACACAACTCAGACATTACCCTAACATACACAACTCATACATTACCCTAACATACACAACTCAGACATTACCCTAACATACACAACTCAGACATTACCCTAACATACACAACTCAGACATTATCCTAACATACAAAACTCAGACATTACCCTAACATACACAACTCAGACATTACCCTAACATACACAACTCAGACATTACCCTAACAAACACAACTCAGACATTACCCTAACATACACAACTCAGACATCACCACAACATACACAACTCAGACATTACCCTAACATACACAACTCATACATTACCCTAACATACACAACTCAGACATTACCCTAACATACACAACTCAGACATTACCCTAACATACACAACTCAGACATTACCCTAACATACACAACTCAGACATTACCCTAACATACAAAACTCAGACATTACCCTAACATACACAACTCAGACATTACCCTAACATACACAACTCAGACATTACCCTAACAAACACAACTCAGACATTACCCTAACATACACAACTCAGACATCACCACAACATACACAACTCAGACATTACCCTAACATACACAACTCAGACATTATCCTAACATACACAACTCAAACATTACCCTAACATACACAACTCAGACATTACCCTAACATACACAACTCAAACATTACCCTAACATACACAACTCAGACATTACCCTAACATACAAAACTCAGACATTACCACAACATACACAACTCAGACATGATCCTAACATACACAACTCAGACATTACCCTAACATACACAACTCAGACATTATCCTAACATACACAACTCAGACATTATCATAACATACACAACTCAGACATTATCCTAACATACACAACTCAGACATTACCCTAGCATACACAACTCAGACATTACCCTAACATACACAACTCAGACATTATCCTAACATACACAATTCTGGGTTTAAGCAGTATACACAGTACAACAAAACAGAGACATCCTGTACACTGCCAAGCCTCCAGAAATGAATCAACCCTGCCTCTGCCAACCCCTGGATGTGGACAATTACATCTGATAAACAATAAATACAGCATTCAATTACATTCAATTACATCTGATAAACAATGAATACAGCATTCAATTACATTCAATTACATCTGATAAACAATAAACACAGCATTCAATTACATTCAGTTACATCTGATAAACAATAAATACATAATTCAATTACATTCAATTACATCTGATAAACAATTAATATATCATTCAATTACATCTGATAAACAATAAATACATCATTCAATTACATCTGATAAACAATAAATACAGCATTCAATTACATTCAATTACATCTGATAAACAATAAATATATCATTCAATTACCTCTGATGAACAATAAATACATAATTCAATTACATTCAATTACATCTGATAAACAATGAATACAGCATTCAATTACATCTGATTGTCACGCCTTGGTCTTAGTATTTTGTGTTTTCGTTAATTATTTGGTCAGGCCAGGGTGTGACATGGGTTTATGTTGTTGTATTTCGTATTGGGGTTTGTAGTATTTGGGATTGCGGTTTAAATGTAAATGTAAATGTTGTATAGGCTTGGCTGCCTGAGGTGATTCTCGTTGTCTCTGATTGGGAACCGTATTTAGGTAGCCAGGGTTTCTCTGTGTATTTCGTGGGTGATTGTTCCTGTCTCTGTGTAGTTTCACCAGATAGGCTGTAATTAGGTTTCACGTTCCGTTTGTTGTTTTGTATTTTGTATAGTTATTTCATGTGTCACTTTTTCCATTAAAGTCATGAGTAACCACCGGTCCGACTCTCTTTCTACAAACGAAGAACGCTGTTACAGAATCACCCACCACACACAGACCGAGTGGCGTGGTTACAGGCAGCGACAGCTGGAGCAGCAAAAGGAGGATGAATTATTCGGAGAATGGACATGGGAAGACGTGTTGGATGGTAAAGGTTGTTACAATTGGGAGGAGATACTGGCCGGAAGAGATCGCCTCCCATGGGAACAGGTGGAGGCACTAAGGAGAGCAGAGGCAGCCGGAGATAGGAGCCGACGATACGAGGGAACACGGTTGGCAAGGAAGCCCGAAAAGCACCCCAACAAAATTATTGGGGGGGGGGGGGGCTTAAATGGAGTATGGCTATGCCAGGTAGGAGACCTGCGCAAACTCCCTGTGCTTACCGGGGGGCTAGAGAGACCGGGCAGGCACCGTTTTATGCTATGGAGCGCACAGTGTTTCCAGTGCGGGTGCATAGCCCGGTGCGGCACATACCAGCCCTTCGTGTTGGCCGGGCTAGAGTGGGCATCGAGCCAGGTAAGGTTGGGCAGGCTCGGTGCTCAAGAGCTCCAGTGCGCCTGCACGGTCCGGTCTATCCAGAGCCAACTCTCCTTGTTTATCGTGAGGAGCCAAGGAGGAGACCAGAACCAGAGCCGGTGTTAGAGGTGAGCGAAGCAGAGACTGTGAAGGAGTTAATGGGGAAAGTGGAGGAGAGAGTAATGAGGGAGTAGCTAGCATGGTGCTATAGGTACGATATTCGTCCGACGGAGCGTGTCGGGGATTTAATGGCACCTGGGTCAGCGCTCCATACTCGTCCTGAGGTGCGTGTTAGTCGGCTGGTGAAAAATGTGCCAGCCTCACGCACCAGGCCTCCTGTGTAACTACGTAGCCTTGCACGTCCTGTGCCAGTCCTGCGCTCAGGCTCTCCAGTACACCTTCACGGTCCAGTCCATCCTGTGCCACCTTCACACACCAGTCCTCCGATAGCAGCTCCCCGCACCAGGCTTCCTGTGCGTGTCCTCGATCCTGTAGCACCAGTTCCAGCACCACGCACAAGGCCGTCAGTGCGCCTCGCCTGTTCAGCACAGCCAGAGCCTTCCTTCCCTCCTGCGTTACTGGAGTCTCCTGTCTGTTCAGCGCTATCAGAGCCTTCCTTCCCTCCTGCGCTGTCGGAGTCTCCCGCCTGTTCAACGCTATCAGAGCCTTCCTCCTCTACAGCGCTGCCGGAGCCTCCTGCCTGTTCGGAGCAGCCTGAGCTGCCAGTCTGCAGGGAGCTGTCAGTCTGCAAGGTGCTGTCAGTCTGCATGAAGCAACCCGAGCTGTCAGTCTGCATGAAGCAGCCAGAGCTGTCAGTCTGCAAAGAGCTGCCAGTCTGCAAGGAGCTGTCAGTCTGCAAGGAGCTGCCAGTCTGCAAGGAGCTGTCAGTCTGCAAGGAGCTGTCAGTCTGCAAGGAGCTGCCAGTCTGCAGGGTGCTGTCAGCCTGCATGGAGCAGTCAGAGATGTCAGTCTGCATGAAGCAGCCAGAGCTGTCAGTCTGCAAGGAGCTGTCAGTCTGCAAGGAGCTGTCAGTCTGCAAGGAGCTGCCAGTCTGCAGGGTGCTGTCAGCCTGCATGGAGCAGTCAGAGCTGTCAGTCTGTATGAAGCAGCCAGAGCTGCCAGTCTGCATAAAGCAGCCAGAGCTGCCAGTCTGCAAAGAGCTGCCAGTCTGCAAGGAGCTGTCAGTCTGCAAGGAGCTGCCAGTCTGCAGGGTGCTGTCAGCCTGCATGGAGCAGTCAGAGCTGTCAGTCTGCAAAGAGCTGTCAGCCTACATAGAGCAGCTAGATCCGCCAGTTATCCATGATCTTCTAGATCTGCCAGTCAACCAGATTCTTCCAGATCTGCCAGTCAACCAGTCTCTTCCAGATCTGCCAGTCTGCATAGAGCAGCTAGATCCGCCAGTCAACCAGATTCTTCTAGATCTGCCAGTCAACCAGATTCTTCTAGATCTGCCAGTCAACCTGAATCTTCCAGATCCGTCAGCCAGCCAGGATCTACCGGAGCCTACTACCTACCTGAGCTTCATCTCAGTACTGGGCTTCCTCTCAGTACTGGGCTTCCTCTCAGTACTGGGCTTTCTCTCAGTACTGGGCTTCCCCTCAGTTCCGGGCTGGCCCTCAGTTCCGGGCTGCCCCTCAGTCCCGAGCTGCCCCTCAGTCCCGAGCTGCCCCTCAGTCCCGAGCTGCCCCTCAGTCCCGAGCTGCCCCTCAGTCCCGAACTTCCCCTCAGTCCCGAGCTGCCTCAGTCCCGAGCTGCCCCTCAGTCCCGAGCTGTCCCTTAGTCACGAGCTGCTCCTCAGTTCAGTGGGTTTCTGGGTGAGAACATTTAGGCCATGGTCGGCGGCGAGGGTGGATTATCCCAGGACGCGAAGGGGAGGAACTAGGACATTAAAGGAGTGGGGTCCACGTCCCGAGCCGGAACCGCCACCATGGACAGACGCCCACCTGGACCCTCCCTATGGTTTTGAGGTGCGTCCGGGAGTCCGCACCTTAGGGGGGGGTTCTGTCACGCCTTGGTCTTAGTATTTTGTGTTTTCGTTAATTATTTGGTCAGGCCAGGGTGTGACATGGGTTTAAGTTGTTGTATTTCGTATTGGGGTTTGTAGTATTTGGGATTGCAGCTGAGCAGGGGTGTTGTACAGGCTTGGCTGCCTGAGGCGGTTTTCAATCAGAGTCAGGCGATTCTCGTTGTCTCTGATTGGGAACCGGATTTAGGTAGCCGGGGTTTCTCTGTGTATTTCGTGGGTGACTGTTCCTGTCTCTGTGTAGTTTCACCAGATAGGCTGTAATTAGGTTTCACGTTCCGTTTGTTGTTTTTGTATTTCTAAGTTATTTTTTGTATCGAGATTCATTCATTAAAGACATGAGTAACCACCACGCTGCATTTCGGTCCGACTCTCTTTCTACAAACGAAGAACGCTGTTACACTGATAAACAATAAATACAGCATTCAATTACATCTGATAAACAATTAATACAGCATTCAATTACATTCAATTACATCTGATAAAAAATAAATACATCATTCAATTACATTCAATTACATCTGATAAACAATGAATACAGCATTCAATTACATTCAATTACATCTGATAAACAATAAATACAGCATTCCATTTAACTACAGGGTAGCAGGTGCACGTTGACAGAGAATCTAAAATGTGTCCCTTGTCATTTATTGTCACTAGTATCAGTATCACCTCTGGCATTAGCCGATGTAAAGTATGATATCACACCCAATCAAGCAAGGTGTAAGAGTAGCTGCCTGGGCTGTGAGTTCTCCCTCCCCCCAGGATAGGTCAGGACACATGAGGAACTCATTTAGAAGTGATAATGAGAGAAGGATGGTGACAGTTAGTGACAGTTAGCTTTTCTGAGAGAGTGGGGATCAACTCCTGGCTCCTCCATCTCTCTCAGTACTCCTTCCCTCCCCCCCTCTTTCTCTCTCCCTTCTTCCTCTTTCCCTCACTATTCCAATCTTTCTCCCTTTCTCTTCGTCACCGTTCTCTCTCTCTCTCTCTCCCTCATCTCCTATCTGTAGACTAGACTATACCCTCTCTCCCTCCCTCCGTTGACCGATTAATCGGAATGGTCGATTAATTAGGGACGATTTCAAGTTTTCATAACAATCGGAAATAGGTATTTTTGGGTGCCAATTTTGCTGATTTGCCGATTTTTCTTAGATTTTTTTTCACCTTTTTTTATTTCACTAGGCAAGTCAGTTAAGAACACATTCTCATTTTCAATGACGGCCTAGGAACGGTGGGTTAACTGCCTGTTCAGGGGCAGAACGATAGATTTTTACCTTCCCAGCTCGGGGGATCCAATCTTGCAACCTTACAGTTAACTAGTCCAACGCTCTAACCACCTGAATACATTGCACTCCACGAGGAGACTGCCTGTTACGCGAATGCAGTAAGCCACGGTATGTTGCTAGCTAGCATTAAACTTATCTTATAAAAAACAATTCATCAACGACTGTCGTTGCTCCAATGTGTACTTAACCATGAACATCAATGCCTTTCTTAAAATCAATACACAATACATATTTTTAAATCTGCATATTTGGCTAAAAGAAATCCAGGTTAGCAGGCAATATTAACCAAGTGAAATTGTGTCACGTCTATTACGTTCATTGCACACAGAGTCAGGGTATATGCAACAGCTCGGGCCGCCTGGCTCTTTGCGAACTAATTTGCCTGAATTTGACGTAATTAAAGGTTATGCAACGTAACAGGAATATTTAGACTCATGGATGCCATCCATTAGATAAAATACGGAACGGAATAAACGTTTTGTTTTCGGAGGTGATAGTTTCCGGATTTGACCTAAGGCTCGTATTTCTGTGTGTTTATTATAGTTAAGTCTATGATTTGATATTTGATAGAGCAGTCTGACTGAGGGGTGGTAGGCAGCAGCAGGCTCGTAATAGTCAAAGGTATATGGTTTAGAGAGAAATAGTCGACGCGTTATAATTCCTGTAATAACTTGCGGCTGAACTTGAAAGGGGTTCCTTCGTTATTTTACCGTTCATGTCTTCCATAGAGAATGTCTTGATCTACTTCAGATAAGATCTGTGTTTCGTGTTTAAACCACCTCTGTTCATGTCTTCAATAGAAAATGTCTTGATCTACTTCAGATAAGGTCTGTGTTTCGTGTTTAAACCACCTCTGTTCATGTCTTCCATAGAGAATGTCTTGATCTACTTCAGATAAG
Organism: Oncorhynchus gorbuscha; assembly: GCF_021184085.1. Classification (NCBI taxonomy): domain Eukaryota; kingdom Metazoa; phylum Chordata; class Actinopteri; order Salmoniformes; family Salmonidae; genus Oncorhynchus; species Oncorhynchus gorbuscha. The sequence continues at coordinate 10,038,039 of NC_060184.1, forward strand.
GTCTGTGTTTCGTGCTTAAACCGCCTCTGCGTTTTGATACCCGTGTAAATCTCACTAGGTTAAGGTAACGTTTGTCAAAATATCTACACAGTTATAAAATTGGCCAGCTGGTGTAAGCCTACACGAAACACAGACCTTATTTTAAGTGAATCTAAAAATATCCCATGGAATAAATGAATGAAGGAACCGCTTGTCAGATGTTGCTAGGTGTCATGGGAATTATGACTCGCACTTTGGTCGTCAATTCTTACCATGTCCATTATTAAAATAGGATTTCCTGCAGTTTTTGTTTTCAACATTCATCACAGGTAACTTAAACTCTATTTTTTTTCAAACAGTTGAGAGTATTTGTCTCCTAAGCAGACTCTTCAGTATCATTGTCACTTCAGAGCTGTGTGTGTGTGTGTGTGTGTGTGTGTGTGTGTGTGTGTGTGTGTGTGTGTGTGTGTGTGTGTGTGTGTGTGTGTGTGTGTGTGTGTGTGTGTGTGTGTGTGTGTGTGTGTGTGTGTGTGTGTGTGTGTGTGTGTGTGTGTGTGTGTGTGTGTGTGTGTGTGTGTTTTACAGATGGCAGAGAAAAGCAGAGCACCAGTGTGGGACTATTACATGGAATTGGCACCAGGGAAAGCAAGGTGTCTTATTTGTGATAAAGATGTAAGCATGGGGTCAGCAACGGCTAAATCAAACAATACCACCAACCCGTGGAATCACCTTAAGAACACCCATCCAAAAGACCATATGTATTATATTAAGTTAAAATAAAAATGTTAATTGTTCATTCAGTATTGTTGCAATTGTCATTATTACAAAAGTGTGTATATATATATATACATTTCTAAAAATCGGCAGATTAATCGGCATCGGGTATGTGTGCCCTCCAATAATCGGTATCGGTATTGGCGTTGAAAAATCATAATCGGTCAACCTCTAGTACCTATCTTTCTACCTCTCTCTCTCTCCCTCTCCCTCTCCCTCTCTCTCCGCTGGATGGAATGCAATGCATCCTGGGAAGGCATCCAGAGAAAACAAACCTCTGTTCTGCTCACGGGCCAGGTGGCCTTGACAACACGCCAGGTGGCCTTGACAACACGTCAGCTGGTAAGCTGTGACTCACAGTGGGAAGCTATGACACTAACGTCTAATCCTCTGTATAAAGTCCTCTCATTATGGGGACTCTGGTTTCCTCTACAGTCTGTCCCAATATCCAATATCCACGCTAGATTATCCCACTACTTACAGTAGTATAAAGTCATGAATACTCACTAATATGATAATCTGATTATGGTGACAACTTCCTGGTTATCCTCCTGCTGAGAGAGGCCCTGGGTCTACCCAATATCTACACTGACCCACTACTTACAGTGATTTCATTGGCCAGACACACTCCTTCTCCTTGCCAAAGTCATTATAGAGTAGCTACATGACAGGGACACGTTTATAATGATGTAAAAGGACAACATTTTAATATAATAATAATAATATAATATATGCCATTTAGCAGACGCTTTTATCCAAAGCGACTTACAGTCATGTGTGCATACATTCTACGTATGGGTGGTCCCGGGGATCGAACCCACTACCATGGCGTTACAAGCGCCATGCTCTACCTACTGAGCTACACAGGACCATTAGAACAGTGAACCAGTGTAATCACTCACCCGTCTCTTGAGGGGTCCTATACGGGAGGCTTTAGCGTCAGGCGTCTGGTAGGACAACCACAGCCCTGTAGCCACGTGCATGACGAAGCAGGCTGAGTCTCCGTACTTGATCTCTGCTACTCCCATGCCTTCAATGTCCCGGTTCTTCGTACCAGACTCAATCTTTTCCTGTGGGAGAAAGACACACACACACACACACAAGCAGACGCAGGCACACACACACACACACACACACACACACACACACACACACACACACACACACACACACACACACACACACACACACACACACACACACACACACACACACACACACACACACACACACACACACACACAGAACCCATTCAGGCCTCATCAGAGATAGCTTCAGGCTGCTAAGTACAGCAGAGAGTAGCTATAGGCCAGCTGGTATAGAGGGAAACAGATTAAAGACCAGCTGGTATAGAGGGAAACAGATTATAGACCAGCTGGTATGGAGGGAAACAGATTAAAGACCAGCTGGTATAGAGGGAAACAGATTAAAGACCAGCTGGTATAGAGGGAAACAGATTATAGATCACACAGTAAGAAGTGTTCTGGATATCAACACAGAATAGTTAAATAGAAGAGGCATGGGGAAGAGAAAAATTAAGGGAGAGCTAGAGACTGAAAGGTGGACAGACAATATTGAGAATATTAGAGAGAGAGAGAGAGAGATACAGAGAGACAGAGAGAAACAGAGAGAGACAGAAAGGAGTATATGAATAACAGAAGAAAATAGATATGTCTCTAGAATTATAAGAATCATAAACCATTGAGGCATCTTGATAAATGTCCCTTCAGACCTAATTGAAACAGCCATAACAGTTCCTATTAGCTCCGACAAACATGACAACTATATTATTACGAGTTTATCAGTCTGGCTGGGAGAAGGTCAATATATTACATTGTCTGTGTGTCTGTGTGTGTGTGTGTGTGTGTGAGTGAGAGAGAGAGAGAGAGAGAGAGAGAGAGAGAGAGAGAGAGAGAGAGAGAGAGAGAGAGAGAGAGAGAGAGAGAGAGAGAGAGAGAGAGAGAGAGAGAGAGAGAGAGAGAGAGAGAGAGAGAGAGAGAGAGAGAGAGAGAGAGAGAGAGATGTAGAGAGAGAGAGAGAGAGAGAGAGAGAGAGAGAGAGAGAGAGAGAGAGAGAGAGAGAGAGAGAGAGAGAGAGAGATAGAGGTAGAGGTAGAGAGAGAGAGGTAGAGAGAGAGAGAGAGAGAGAGAGAGAGAGAGAGGGAGAGAAAGTGTGTATGCAGGTGTATGCCTGTATGTGTGTGTGTTTGTGTGCGTGCATGCGTGTGTGTGTGTATGTGTATGGTTGTGTGTTATGGCCAGCACGGACCTCATTAATTACAGATATGTCTCACGGAAGAGTATTTCTATTAGAACTATTGCAGAAGGAGACGGCTATTAGAAATTTGGCAGTAAATCATAATCTAGCAACATGGAGCAGAAAGCAATATGTCTCTGGATCCCTCAGACAGACAGACAGTCTCCTTCTGTTTGCTTCTTCATATCGTTCCTGGCCATGTACTGTGGTCCTAGAATGCAATGAAGGTTCTGCTATAGAACTAGAATGAATTCTAATTCCATGAGTTCCGTATACACTTTGGCGGTGTGACTTGGTTGTATTGTATTGACAGTGTGACTTGGTTGTATTGTATTGACGGTGTGACTTGGTTGTATTGTATTGACGGTGTGACTTGGTTCTGCTGTATTGACGGTGTGACTTGGTTGTATTGTATTGACGGTGTGACTTGGTTGTATTGTATTGACGGTGTGACTTGATTGTGTTGTGTTGACGGTGTGACTTGATTGTGTTGTATGTGACTTGGTTCTGTGTACTTGGTTTGTATTGTATTGACGGTGTGACTTGGTTGTATTGTATTGACGGTGTGACTTGATTGTGTTGTGTTGACGGTGTGACTTGATTGTGTTGTATTGACGGTGTGACTTGGTTGTGTTGTGTTGTACTGACAGTGTGACTAGGTTGTGTTGTATTGACGGTGTGACTTGGTTGTATTGTATTGACGGTGTGACTTGACTTGGTTGTATTGTTGTGTTGTGTTGACGGTGTGACTTGGTTGTATTGTATTGACGGTGTGACTTGGTTGTGTTGTGTTGTACTGACAGTGTGACTAGGTTGTGTTGTATTGACGGTGTGACTTGGTTGTATTGTATTGACGGTGTGACTTGGTTGTATTGTATTGACGGTGTGACTTGGTTGTATTGTATTGACGGTGTGACTTGGTTGTATTGTATTGACGGTGTGACTTGGTTGTGTTGTGTTGTACTGACAGTGTGACTAGGTTGTGTTGTATTGACGGTGTGACTTGGTTGTATTGTATTGACGGTGTGACTTGGTTCTGCTGTATTGACGGTGTGACTAGGTTGTATTGTATTGACGGTGTGACTTGGTTCTGCTGTATTGACGGTGTGACTTGGTTCTGCTGTATTGACGGTGTGACTAGGTTGTATTGTATTGACGGTGTGACTTGGTTCTGCTGTATTGACGGTGTGACTAGGTTGTATTGTATTGACGGTGTGACTTGGTTCTGCTGTATTGACGGTGTGACTTGGTTCTGCTGTATTGACGGTGTGACTTGGTTCTGCTGTATTGACGGTGTGACTTGGTTCTTCTGTATTGACGGTGTGACTTGGTTCTGCTGTATTGACGGTGTGACTTGGTTCTGCTGTATTGACGGTGTGACTTGGTTCTGCTGTATTGACGGTGTGACTTGATTGTGTTGTGTTGACAGTGTGACTTGGTTGTGTTGTGTTGACAGTGTGACTAGGTTGTGTTGTACTGACAGTGTGACTAGGTTGTATTGTATTGACGGTGTGACTTGGTTGTATTGTATTGACGGTGTGACTTGGTTGTGTTGTATTGACAGTGTGACTTGGTTGTATTGTATTGACGGTGTGACTTGGTTGTATTGTATTGACAGTGTGACTTGGATGTATTGTATTGACAGTGTGACTTGGTTGTATTGTATTGACGGTGTGACTTGGTTGTATTGTATTGACGGTGTGACTAGGTTGTGTTGTATTGATGGTGTGACTTGGTTGTATTGTATTGACGGTGTGACTTGGTTGTATTGTGTATTATTAATGGTGTGACTTGAGTTCTGGGCTAGGAAGTAACTGCTGGTAGTAGTGTAGGGTTACAAGAATGACCTTTAACAAGTCAAATTGTACAGAACGTACTCTTTAAAATACAGGTGGGTCTTAGTGTGCTTTTACCTTTCTCAGACATTTCTATAAACATCAATTCTCCAATACACCTTCATGTGAGGAAATGTAAAAAAAAATGTACAAGGCAAGATAATGTATGAATAGTATACTGAATATATAGTATGTATATAATATACTAGTATACTGAATATATAGTATGTATATAATATACTAGTATACTGAATATATAGTATGTATATAATATACTAGTATACTGAATATATAGTATGAATATAATATATATATTCAGTATACTAGTATATTATATACATATTATATATACAATATACTAGTATAGTATATTCATAATATATATACAGTATATACATGTATATAGTATCTATAGCGTCCAAATATTCAGACAAACCTTGGTAGCCCTGAAGCAGAAAGCGGTGGACTTGGTATCGGACTTCTCTCTCTCCTGAAGGACAAGACCCTGCTCTTCGGTCAGCGCCAGGTAGTGACCGGTAGACAGGTGACGCAGACGGAACGCCTGCCCATAGCGAATGTGGCTGCCGCTCCAGCTGACCAATCACAAAGAGGGGAGGAACCCAGAAAGATGTCAATCTAAATGCTACAATAATCGCTATAACCCATTTCCAATGAAAAATAGGGGAACCACCGTGTTAACTTAGTTTTTAATAAACATTGATGATGTACTTTTGTGTGTTTTTTTGTTGTCTTTTGGTGAGATTTATTGGGTATTTATTGGTGTTGTATGTATTGGCTGATGCCACCAAATGTCGCCTTTGGGGGATTAATAAAGTGCTATCTTATCTTAACGTGTGAAAATGTGAAACTTATCTTAACGTGAAAATGTGTCTTTTTGTTAGAGACATTGAGTGTGTTTCATTCAGATGTATTTTGCGGAGAGGAGACATACAGCATACAGCCTCAGGCATTTCAGCATCCTTCTACGATGAAGCACTTCCACTGTTTCAAAATCTCTTAGTACACTGGTTTTCACACCTCCTCGGTGACATCCATATCTTTAAATTGTCGTTATAGACCCTGAACTAGCTGACCTGATTCACCTAGTCAAGGGTTTTATGACTAGTTGACGGTCAGAATCCATGGAACGGCTGTCTCCAATAATTTATACAATGTGACAGAATAACCAACACTAAATGGAGACAGCGGGAATGGCCCGTCCAACGCCACCACAACTGGCCCGTCCAACGCCACCACAACGCTGGCAGCTGCAGCTGGCCCGTCCAACGCCACCACAACGTTGGCAGCTGCAGCTGGCCCGTCCAACGCCACCACAACGTTGGCAGCTGCAGCTGGCCCGTCCAACGCCACCACAACGTTGGCAGCTGCAGCTGGCCCGTCCAACGTCACCACAACTAGCCCGTCCAACGCCACCACAACGTTGGCAGCTGCAGCTGGCCCGTCCAACGCCACCACAACGTTGGCAGCTGCAGCTGGCCCGTCCAACGCCACCACAACGTTGGCAGCTGCAGCTGGCCCGTCCAACGTCACCACAACTGGCCCGTCCAACGCCACCACAACTGGCCTGTCCAACGCCACCACAACTGACCTGTCCAACGCCACCACAACTGGCCCGTCCAACGCCACCACAACTGGCCCGTCCAACGCCACCACAACTGGCCCGTCCAACGCCACCACAACTGGCCTGTCCAACACCACCACAATGTTGGCAGCTGCAGCTGGCCCGTCCAACGCCACCACAACTGGCCCGTCCAACGCCACCTTAACTGGCCCGTCCAACGCCACCACAACTTCGGCAGCTGCAACTGGCCCGTCCAACGCCACCACAACTGGCCTGTCCAACGCCACCACAACTGGCCCGTCCAACGCCACCACAACTGGCCCGTCCAACGCCACCACAACTGGCCCGTCCAACGCCACCACAACTGGCCTGTCCAACGCCACCACAACTGGCCCGTCCAACGCCACCACAACTGGCCTGTCCAACGCCACCACAACTGGCCTGTCCAACGCCATCACAACGTTGGCAGCTGCAGCTGGCCCGTCCAACGCCACCACAACTGGCCCGTCCAACGCCACCACAACTGGCCCGTCCAACGCCACCACAACTGGCCCGTCCAATGCCACCACAACTTCGGCAGCTGCAACTGGCCCGTCCAACGCCACCACAACTGGCCCCTCCAACGCCACCACAACTGGCCCCTCCAACGCCACCACAACTGGCCCGTCCAACGCCACCACAACTGGCCCGTCCAACGCCACCACAACTGGCCCGTCCAACGCCACCACAACTGGCCCGTCCAACGCCACCACAACTGGCCCGTCCAACGCCACCACAACTGGCCCGTCCAACGCCACCACAACTGGCCCGTCCAACGCCACCACAACTTCGGCAGCTGCAACTGGCCCGTCCAACGCCACCACAACTGGCCTGTCCAACGCCACCACAACTGGCCCGTCCAACGCCACCACAACTTCGGCAGCTGCAACTGGCCCGTCCAGGACCCTGGGACTGAACATCTCTCTCTGCAACTGGATCCTGGACTTTGTGATGGGCCGCCACGCCACACTGATCCTCAACACAGGGCCCCTCAGGGGTGTGTGCTTAGTCCCCTCCTCTACCCCCTACTCCCTGGTACTGCTGCTCATTCGTGCACCAGCTCTGGAGGTCTACGTCACCGGCCTTCTAGGCATCACTGAACTGTTTCATTACCATCAACCCCGGACTGTCTTGTCTCATTACACACACCTGGTTCCCATTCCCCCTGATTAGTATGTGTATATATGTGTCCTCTGTTCACCATTGTCTTGTCTCATTACACACACCTGGTTCCCATTCCCCCTGATTAGTATGTGTATATATGTGCCCTCTGTTCCCCATTGTCTGGTCGGTTATTGTTCCCATGTTCGTTGGACTGTGAGTACCTGGGCTTTGTTGTTTTGGCTTTTGTGCTGCGTGTCTTGTGTACTAGTTATTACGGATCTCGTCCTGTCTATTGTTATTACGGGTCTCATCCCGTGTCTTGTTATTACGGGTCTCGTCCCGTTTCTTGTTGTTACGGGTCTCGTCCTGTGTGTTGTTATTACGGGTCTCGTCCCGTGTCTTGTTATTACGGGTCTCGTCCCGTTTCTTGTTGTTACGGGTCTCGTCCTGTGTGTTGTTATTACGGGTCTCGTCCCGTGTCTTGTTATTACGGGTCTCGTCCCGTGTCTTGTTATTACGGGTCTCGTCCCGTGTCTTGTTATTACGGGTCTCGTCCCGTGTCTTGTTATTACGGGTCTCAACCCGTGTCTTGTTATTACGGGTCTCGTCCCGTGTCTTGTTATTACGGGTCTCATCCCGTGTCTTGTTATTACGGGTCTCGTCCCGTGTCTTGTTATTACGGGTCTCGTCCTGTGTCTTGTTGTTACGGGTCTCATCCCGTGTCTTGTTATTACGGGTCTTGTCCCGTGTCTTGTTGCTACGGGTCTCATCCCGTGTCTTGTTATTACGGGTCTCATCCCGTGTCTTGTTATTACGGGTCTCGTCCCGTGTCTTTTTATTTCGGGTCTCGTCCTGTGTCTTGTTATTACGGGTCTCGTCCCGTGTCTTGTTATTACAGGTCTCATCCCGTGTGTTGTTATTATGGGTCTCGTCCCGTGTGTTGTTGTTTTGGGTCTCATCCCGTGTGTTGTTGTTTTGGGTCTCGTCCCGTGTGTTGTTGTTTTGGGTCTCATCCCGTGTGTTGTTGTTTTGGGTCTCATCCCGTGTGTTGTTGTTTTGGGTCTCGTCCCGTGTCTTGTTATTACGGGTCTCGTCCCGTGTGTTGTTGTTTTGGGTCTCATCCCGTGTGTTGTTGTTTTGGGTCTCGTCCCGTGTCTTGTTATTACGGGTCTCGTCCCGTGTGTTGTTGTTTTGGGTCTCATCCCGTGTCTTGTTATTATGGGTCTCGTCCTGTGTCTTGTTATTACTGGTCTCGTCCCGTGTATTTATTAGAGGTTTAACCTCGCTCTTTTGTTTGGGTTACATCCCTGTGTTTTCTATACATGTTTGTTCTGGGTTTCATCCCCGTGCCTTTCATGGCAAGTTGTATTTTTAGTGGAGTATTAAAAAAAACAATTACGTGTCTCCAATAATTTATACAATGTGACAGAGAGGACATCCATCACACTTTGGACTGCCATTTCAATAGTAAAACTACATTACAAAATTATTAAATAATTGGATCAACCAATAACAATCAATAAGCTGTTAAAAATGCTTATAGCATGTCTTATAATCAAATCCAAAACAAAACAAAAGTTATGTGTCACATGCTTTGTAAACAACAGGTGTAGACTAACAGAGAAATGCTTACTTACAGGCCCTTCCCAACAATGTAGAGAAAATATAGAAATACTAGAAAATAATAACACGTAATAATAATAATCATAATAATAATAATAATAATACAAGTAATAATAAATACACAACAAGTAACGATCATTTGTCTATATACACGGGGTACTAGTACCAAGTCGATGTGCAGGAGTACGAGGTAATTGATGTAGATATGTACATATACGTAGGGATAAAATGACGAGGCAACAGGATAGATCATTAACAGTAGCAGTAGCTGCTGTGAGGAGTATAAAGAGGTAGTATAAAAAGAGTCAATGCAGATCATTAAATAATTAACAAAATAGCTATTCCAATGAACTATTTTGCAGTCGTATGGCTTGGTGGAAGAAGCTGTGCAAGATCCTGTTGGTTCCAGACATGATGCATCGGAACCGCTTGTCGTGCGGTAGCAAAGAGAGCAATCTATGACTTGGGTTACTGGAGTTTTAGAAAATGTTTAGGGCCTTCCTCTGACACCGCCTGGTATAGAGGTCCTGGATGGCAGGAAGCTTGGCCCCGGTGATGTACTGGGCCGTACGTACTACCCTCTGGATGCCAAGCAGTTGTCGTACCAAGCAGGGATGAAGCCATTCAAGATGCTCTCAATGGTGCAGCTGTAGAACTTTTTGAGGATCTGAGGTCCCATGCCTAATCTTTTCAGCCTCCTGAGGGGGAGGAGGCATTGTCGTGCCGTCTTCACGATTGTGTTGGTGTGTTTGTACCATGTTCATTCGTCAGTGATGTGAACACGAAGCTCTCACCCGCTCCACTACAGCTCTGTTAATGTGAATGGCAACGTGCTCGGCCCTCCGTTTCCTGTAGTTCACGGTCAGCCCCTTTGTCTTACTGACATTGAGGGAGAGGTTGTTGTCCTGGCACCACACTGACAGGTCTCTGACTTCCTCCCTACAGGCTGTCTCATTGTCACGTGTCGTCAGCGAATTTAATGACAGCGTTGGAGTCGTCTGTGGCCACGCAGATGTCGGTGAACTGGGAGTAGAGGAGGGGACTAAGCACACACCCCTGAGGGGCCCCCGTGTTGAGGATCAGCGTGGCGGGGCGGCACATCAGAAAGTCCAGCATCCAGTTGCAGAGAGAGATGTTCAGTCCCAGGGTCTTTAGCTTATTGATGAGCTTGGAGGGCACTATGGTGTTGAACACTGAGCTGTAGTCAGTGACAAGTATTCTCACATAGGTGTTCCTCTTGTCCAGGTGGAAGAGGGTCGTGTGGAGTGCAATAAAGATTGCATTATCTGTGGATCTGTTGGGGCTGATATGCAAATTGGAGTTGGTGAGTCAACGCATGCTCTGAGTACACGTCTTGGTAATCCGTCTGACCCTGCGGCCTTGTGAATGTTAACCTGTTTAAAGGTCTTACTCACATTGGCTGCGGAGAGCGTGATCACAAAGTCATCCGGAACATTTGCTTATGGCCCTATACAGTTTGTTGAGTGCAGTTAGTGGTGGTAAATAGACTCTCTTGGGAAATAGTATGGTCTACAGCTTATCATGAGATATTCTAATTCAGGCGAGCAGAAGATCCAGACTGAATTAATATTAAATATTGCGTACCAGCTGTTGTTAACAAAGCCACACACCTCCCCCTTGAGCTTACACAAGGCTTCCGTTCGTGGCTGCCATTCGATCCTGTCTATGCATAGAAGAACCAGCTAGATGTATATTATCCATGTCCTTGTTTAGCCACGACTCCGAGAAGCACAGGATATTACAGTTCTTCAGGTCCCGTTGATAGGATAGTCTCGAACGGAGCTCGTCCAGTTTATTCTCCAGTGATTGTACGTTTCCCAATAGAATAGAGGGTAGAGGCGATGTAGTTTCGTCAGCATGCCCGCATGTCGGCCTCTCTTTCTTTTACGAGTCTCAGGGATTAGGGCCTGTATGTCCAGAACTGCCGACTCGTGGAAGTAGAAACCTTCTTCCAAATCGATGTTCTGATATCCAGAAGCTCTTTACGATCATAGGAAACGATGGAGGAAACATTATGAACAAAAAAAGTGAAGATCAGTGCAACAAAAACAAAAATAAATTGGTCAGGAGCCAGTAAAACGTAAAATGGCAGCTATACATTGCAGCGCCATTCTGATAATACTTGACTCTCAAGAGATTCTATTGGTGAAATAAAGGTAGAAGACATTATAATTATTTCCATAATGCATTACACGTCATATACAACCAGGTGGTTCATGGAAAGTGCCATTGACTTGAGGGTGTCTGAAAGTGTATTGGGCGTCTATGTTCTCAACCAAAACCAAACCACAAGTGGCTCTTCAAAGGGTTTTCCTATGGGGACAGCCAAAGAAACCTTTAAGGTTCTAGATAGTGGATTCCGAAGTGTGTCTGAAAGTGAGTGACAGCAGTGAAGGACAGACAGTTTCTGTGAAATGGATAAGTGAGAGAGGGTGAGGTGGGAGTGAGATTAGGGTCAGAGTGGAGGTGGGTGCGATGGGGGAGAGCTCACCCAATCCTGAGGGGCTCCAGCCTCCAGAGGGAGCGGGCCTTGGACGTTCCTTTTCCCATTTCATAGTTCACTATCCTGGGGACACAGAAAGGGAGGAGAGGGATCAGGTCTGTGTCTTTTTCAGGGGTGAAAGTAAGGCGGTACAATCTGGTACAGCGTCCCGGCAAAATAAATAGTGGGGATACGCCATACCAGTACAATTAATACAACATCCTCTAAGAACTATAGGCTACGACACCATTACTTAACATTAGTGCAAGAAAAAAAAGCCACATGAAACATTAGCAAATTGACTGGAAACCGGGTGGTATACGCTCCATATTGCATTGTGGTTTGAGGAGAAGACAGACAAGGCTGGAGATGAGTAGACGAGAAAGAGGTGCGCGTGGACAACAGTGGACGCTTCAATTCAGGCTACAAGTGTTAGACAGGAGAGGATGAGCCAAATGGCAATCGTAGAATGAAATGCCAATACACCTAGGTGTTTTATAACAGCTGCTTTTGTCCATTCATCACAATGCTGGTGCACAGTACACAGTACGCAGTACACAGTGCACAGTACACAGTACGCAGTACGCAGTATGCAGTACACAGTGCACAGTACGCAGTACACAGTACGCAGTACACAGTGCACAGTACGCAGTACGCAGTGCACAGTACACAGTGCACAGTGCACAGTGCACAGTACACAGTGCACAGTGCACAGTACACAGTGCATAGTACACAGTACACAGTACACAGCGCACAGTACGCAGTACACCGTACACAGTGCACAGTACACAGTGCACAGTACACAGTACACAGTGCACAGTGCACAGTACACAGTACACAGTGCACAGTGCACAGTACACAGTACACAGTGCATAGTGCACAGTACACAGTACACAGTGCACAGTGCACAGTATACAGTACACAGTACACAGTGCACAGTACACAGTACACAGTACACAGTACACAGTGCACAGTACACAGTACGCAGTACGCAGTATGCAGTACACAGTGCACAGTACGCAGTACACAGTACGCAGTGCACAGTACGCAGTACACAGTGCACAGTGCACAGTACACAGTGCACAGTGCACAGTACACAGTGCATAGTACACAGTACACAGTGCACAGCGCACAGCACGCAGTACACCGTACACAGTGCACAGTACACAGTGCACAGTACACAGTGCACAGTGCACAGTGCACAGTACACAGTACACAGTGCACAGTACACAGTACACAGTGCACAGTGCACAGTATACAGTACACAGTACACAGTACACAGTGCACAGTACACAGTACACAGTACACAGTACACAGTACACAGTGCACAGTACACAGTACACAGTACACAGTACACAGTGCACAGTGCACAGTGCACAGTACACAGTGCACAGTACACAGTACACAGTACACAGTACACAGTACACAGTACACAGTACACAGTACACCCGCATTGGGATTTGGATGCTGGAATGATTTTGTTAGTGAACGAATGTCCCCAGTATCTCTACTTGCACATCATCATCTGCACATGTATCACTCCGGTATTAATGCTACATTGTCATTATTTCACCTATTTATTGCCTTTACCTCCCTACTCTTCTACATTTGCACAAACTGTACATAGATTTTTCTACTTTTCTTTTCTATTGTGTTATTGACTGTATGTTTGACTGTACATTTGTTTATGTGTAACTCTGTGTTGTTGTTTGTGTCACACTGCTTTGCTTTATCTTGGCCAGGTCGCAGTTGTAAATGAGAACTTGTTCTCAACTGGCCTACCTGGTTAAATAAAGGTGTTCTCAACTGGCCTACCTGGTTAAATAAAGGTGTTCTCAACTGGCTTACCTGGTTAAATAAAGGTGTTCTCAACTAGCCTACCTGGTTAAACAAAGGTGTTCTCAACTGGCCTACCTGGTTAAACAAAGGTGTTCTCAACTGGCCTACCTGGTTAAACAAAGGTGTTCTCAACTGGCCTACCTGGTTAAACAAAGGTGTTCTCAACTGGCCTACCTGGTTAAATAAAGGTGTTCTCAACTGGCCTACCTGGTTAAATAAAGGTGTTCTCAACTGGCCTACCTGGTTAAACAAAGGTGTTCTCAACTGGCCTACCTGGTTAAACAAAGGTGTTCTCAACTGGCCTACCTGGTTAAACAAAGGTGTTCTCAACTGGCCTACCTGGTTAAATAAAGGTGTTCTCAACTGGCCTACCTGGTTAAACAAAGGTGTTCTCAACTGGCCTACCTGGTTAAACAAAGGTGTTCTCAACTGGCCTACCTGGTTAAACAAAGGTGTTCTCAACTGGCCTACCTGGTTAAACAAAGGTGTTCTCAACTGGCCTACCTGGTTAAATAAAGGTGTTCTCAACTAGCCTACCTGGTTAAACAAAGGTGTTCTCAACTGGCCTACCTGGTTAAACAAAGGTGTTCTCATCTGGCCTACCTGGTTAAACAAAGGTGTTCTCAACTGGCCTACCTGGTTAAATAAAGGTGTTCTCAACTAGCCTACCTGGTTAAACAAAGGTGTTCTCAACTGGCCTACCTGGTTAAACAAAGGTGTTCTCAACTGGCCTACCTGGTTAAACAAAGGTGTTCTCAACTGGCCTAACTGGTTAAATAAAGGTGTTCTCAATAAACTAAAATTAAACGGTGCGCGGGTAGCCTACAGGAGCATCTCTGTTATGTGATTGTTTTACACATACACGTCATGACTGGTTGTGTTAATGACACATTAAAAGGCAGCGCCCATAATGCTAGGAGCAATTAAGCTTTCCCTATAATAAATTGAATGAAATTGAAAAAAAAAATATATATATATAGCCTAATTAACTCCTGTCTTTAAAGAAATAAATACAACCATTCAAAATAGGCTACTACACCAGAAAGCCTGATTTGGACACAGAGGACCATTAGCTTCTTTAATAAAAAATAAAGCTGTTTATTGTGTTAAATCACTTAGTCTGAAGGATCGGCAATTTGGACCGCGAACGGCAAATAGATGATTGTTGAGTTGTGACTGTCACTGAAAAGTAGAGAAGCCCAGCCAGGCATATCGCAATATTTTAAAATACAATCGCAGGAAAACATAGTTGGGAAAGCAAATGGCTCCTGCTGTAAAGAGATGACAATGAAAAGACTTCTGTATTTAACTTGTCAACATTCTCAACTTAAAAGCAGTTTGACACATACAACGACACAGAGTTACACATGGAGTAAAACAAACATACAGTCAATAATACAGTAGAAACAAGTCTATATACGATGTGAGCAAATGAGGTGAGAAGGGAGGTAAAGGCAAAAAAAGGCCATGGTGGCAAAGTAAATACAATATAGCAAGTAAAACACTGGAATGGTAGATTTGTAGTGGAAGAATGTGCAAAGTAGAAATAAAAATAATGGGGTGCAAAGGAGCTAAATAAATTAATCAAATAAATAAATACAGTAGGGAAAGAGGTAGTTGTTTGGGCTAAAATATAGGTGGGCTATGTACAGGTGCAGTAATCTGTGAGCTGCTCTGACAGCTGGTGCTAACAGCTAGTGAGGGAGATAAGTGTTTCCAGTTTCAGAGATTTTTGTAGTTCGTTCCAGTCATTGGCAGCAGAGAACTGGCAGTTAAGAAGAAATGTTTTCATAAGACTGTTTTGTGTCTCTGGTCTTTACTCTTTATGGAGTATATGAGATCAAATATCTGGACAATAATGAAAGAAACTCTGTTTGAGAAATCACTGCGTCTTGCAAAATCATATTTTTTATTAGGGACTAACGCTGGTGACCTTTAGTCAGTAGTATTACATGAAACATTTTGTCCAGAGCCACTTACAGGAACAATTAAGGTTAAATGCCTTGCTCAAGGGCACAATTCGACAGATTTTTCACTTAGTCGACTCTGGGATTCGTTGACTGGCTCAAAGCTCTTAGCTGCTAGGATACCAGTCCCAAATAATGCATTTGTCTCTATTTAACGCAGTGACTTTACAATACAAATTGTTGCATGGAGTCCTTCTCTTTCAAATCTTCAAAAGTGCATTTTGAAACTGAAACTAATAGTACATTCTGAATTATTACTGGTATGAAAATGTCATTTCAAAATGTGAAAAGAACATCATGCTGCTTGCTTAGCTAGTACCACATCCTCCTCTGCCTCAGCACATACCGAGACTTGAACTCAGGACCTCTGCCTCAGCACATACCGAGACTAGAACTCAGGACCTCTGCCTCAGCGCATACCGAGACTAGAACTCAGGACCTCTGCCTCAGCACGTACCGAGACTAGAACTCAGGACCTCTGCCTCAGCACATACCGAGACTAGAATTCAGGACCTCTGCCTCAGCACATACCGAGACTTGAACTCAGGACCTCTGCTTCAGTGCATACCGAGATTAGAATTCAGGACCTCTGCCTTAGCGCATACCGAGACTAGAACTCAGGACCTCTGCCTCAGCGCATACTGAGACTAGAACTCAGGACCTCTGCCTCAGCGCATACCGAGACTAGAACTCAGGACCTCTGCCTCAGCGCATACCGAGAC
Source organism: Oncorhynchus gorbuscha (assembly GCF_021184085.1). Classification (NCBI taxonomy): domain Eukaryota; kingdom Metazoa; phylum Chordata; class Actinopteri; order Salmoniformes; family Salmonidae; genus Oncorhynchus; species Oncorhynchus gorbuscha. The sequence continues at coordinate 10,054,262 of NC_060184.1, forward strand.
TAGAACTCAGGACCTCTGCCTCAGCGCATACCGAGACTAGAACTCAGGACCTCTGCCTCAGCACATACCGAGACTAGAACTCAGGATCTCTGCCTCAGCACATACCGAGACTAGAACTCAGGATCTCTGCCTTAGCGCATACCGAAACTAGAACTCAGGACCTCTGCCTTAGCGCATACCGAGACTAGAACTCAGGACCTCTGCCTCAGCGCATACCGAGACTAGAACTCAGGACATCTGCCTCAGCGCATACCGAGACTAGAACTCAGGACATCTGCCTCAGCGCATACCGAGACTAGAACTCAGGACATCTGCCTCAGCACATACCGAGACTAGAATTCAGGATCTCTGCCTCAGCGCATACCGAGACTAGAACTCAGGACATCTGCCTCAGCACATACCGAGACTAGAATTCAGGATCTCTGCCTCAGCGCATACCGAGACTAGAACTCAGGACCTCTGCCTCAGCACATACCGAGACTAGAATTCAGGATCTCTGCCTCAGCGCATACCGAGACTAGAACTCAGGACCTCTGCCTCAGCGCATACCGAGACTAGAACTCAGGACATCTGCCTCAGCACATACCGAGACTAGAATTCAGGATCTCTGCCTCAGCGCATACCGAGACTAGAACTCAGGACCTCTGCCTCAGCACATACCGAGACTAGAACTCAGGACCTCTGCCGCGCAAACAGACTTGACTGCCCTTCGGAAGCATTCCAACACATATTAAATTGCGCACGGTGTGACACTTCAGGCTAAGGAGTGAGTGTCCCAGATCCCCATCTGATACACAGGCAGATCGTCATCAAGATAGACTTAGCACTATTTGATCCCATTTCTCTCAACAATTCAACAGAATGGTGATGGAATGTCATAGCAGTTAATTGAAAGCTCTCTAAAACATTAAGACACATCTTTAAAAGTAGCTGTAAGTGTCAGTTAAAATGGTCCTTAATAGTAGAGCTCACAGCCTGTAATGACATTTGACTCAAAGTTCTCTTCAAAGTGATTCAAAGTAACCGTAAGTGATTATATGACCGTGTTAAAAGTGGGTTTACAGGAGAGACCCAAACCCACAGTTAAAATGGCTGACAAGAAGCCTACTGTACCTGTTATGCTCTGACAGTGTTACAGTCACAATATTAAAATGGCTGACAAGAAGCCTACTGTACCTGTTATGCTCTGACAGTGTTACAATATTAAAATGGCTGACAAGAAGCCTACTGTACCTGTTATGCTCTGACAGTGTTACAGTCACAATATTAAAATGGCTGACAAGAAGCCTACTGTACCTGTTATGCTCTGACAGTGTTACAATATTAAAATGGCTGACAAGAAGCCTACTGTACCTCTGCTCCATCTCGCTGGCCTCTGATCCAGGTATGGTCAGACTCTCATCATGTCCGTGACACAGACGCATCACGTGACCACCACACAGGAATCCTATTGGACAAACACAAGACCCTAAGCTCAATAGGGAGCTTTTGAAGGTATGGTGCATTTTGTGCACCGCACGTAGCCTTAGTGACAATCTGATTGATTGAATGACTGATACATATGGGTCTGTATTTAGTGTTTATTCTAATGTGTGTTTCTTCTATATGACTAATATACCTGCATTGTTGAGGAAGAGCTTGCAAGCAATCATTTCACTGTACTGTTTATAGTTTCTATCTCACGGCCATCAGACTGTTAAACAGCCATCAATAACATTGAGTCGCTGCTGTCAACATACTGACACAAATTTCTAGCCACGTTAATAATAAAAAATTGGATGTAATAAATGTATCACTAGTCACTTTAAACAATGCCACTTGATATAATGTTTACATACCCTACATTACTCATCTCATATGTATATACTGTATTCTATACCATCGACTGCATCTTGCCTATGCCGTTCGGCCATCGCTCATCCATATATTGATATGTACATATTCTTATTCATTCCTTTACACTTATGTTTATAAGGTAGTTGTTGTGAAATTGTTAGATATTACTGCACGGTCGGAAACTAGAAGCACAAGCATTTCGCTACACTTGCATTAACATCTGCCAACCGTGTGTATGTGACCAATAACATCTGCCAACCGTGTGTTTGTGACCAATAAAATGTAATTTGATTTGACCCTGCTGTATCCTGTGGACGTGACAAATAAACTCTGATTTGACTTGATGTTTATGAAGTGTCTTACAAACACAGGTTACCGAGGGGAGCATGACACAAAGAAGAATATATAACATTCCTCCAACAACTGAATACATCCTAGTCCATAATGAAGTGAAGTTGTAATGATGGTACGGAGTCGTGGTGTACTTGCCTACAGCCACGTTGCTTCCTGACCGGGTAGGCTGGACGTTCCACAGAGTCTGCATAAAGGAGGCGTCCACCTGGAAACTACCGCTGGAGATGGACAGGTGCTGGAAGAGAGGTCACACAGCGTAGGTTTAGGACCAGTGGGGTGTGTGTGCGTGTGTGTGTGTGTGTGTATGTGTGTGTGTGCGCGTGTGTGTGTGCATGTGTGTGTATGCGCGTGTGTGCGCGTATGTGTGTGTGTGTGTGTGTGTGTGTGTGTGTGTGTGTGTGTGTGTGTGTGTGTGTGTGTGTGTGTGTGTGTGTGTGTGTGTGTGTGTGTGTGTGTGTGTGTGTGTGTGTGTGTGTGTGTGTGTGTGTGTGTGTGAGCGAGAGACAGCTAGGTCCACCCACTTGGGAGCCAGGCCCACCTACTTGAGAGCCAGGCCCACCCACTTCTGAGCCAGGCCCACCCACTTGGGAGCCAGGCCCACCCACTTGAGAGCCAGGCCCACCCACTTGAGAGCCAGGCCCACCCACTTTGGAGCCAGGCCCACCCACTTGAGAGCCAGGCCCACCCACTTGGGAGCCAGGCCCACCCACTTGGGAGCCAGGCCCACCCACCTGAGAGCCAGGCCCACCCACTTGAGAGCCAGGCCCACCCACTTTGGAGCCAGGCCCACCCACTTGAGAGCCAGGCCCACCCACTTGAGAGCCAGGCCCACCCACTTGGGAGCTAGGCCCACCCACTTGAGAGCCAGGCCCACCCACTTGGGAGCCAGGCCCGGCCACAGACAGAAATACTACTCAGTTTCATCAGATGTCCGGGTGGTTGGTCTTAGACGATCCTGCAGGTGAAGAAGATGGATGTGGAGGTCCTGGGTTGGCGTGGTTACATGTGGTCTGAGGTTGTGAAGCCTGTTGGACGTACTGCCAAATGCTCTAAAATGACGTTTGGAGACGGCTTATGGTAGAGAAATTAAACTGGAGACATCTGTGGCATTGTGTTGTGTGACAAAACTGCACATTTTAGAGTGGTCTTTTATTATCCCTAGCACAAGGTGCACCTGTGTATTGATCATGCTGTTTAATCATCTTTTTGATATGCCACACCTGTCAGGTGGATGGATTATCTTCGCAAAGGAGAACTGTTCACTAAAAGGGATGTAAACACATTTGTGAGAGAAATAACCTTTTTTGTACGTATTGACAAATTCTATGATCTTTTATTTCAGCTCATGAAATCTGGGACCAACACTTCACATTTGCGTGTATATTTTTTTTTATAGAGTATTTCAGAAAAACAATCATTCTTTGTCACTCAGGAAATAATCCCTCTGTGATAAATCATAGTTGCGCGACAATCTAATGTTTTCAGTAGGAGGAAGAATCAGGCAATGATTCCCTTTTGTGGAGTTGAAACTCTCTCTCCTCTGCTCTCATCCTTCTGCTCTCATCCTTCTAGACCTATCGGCTGCCTTCGATACTGTGAACCATCAGATCCTCCTCTCCACCCTCTCCGAGTTGGGCATCTCCGGCGCGGCCCACGCTTGGATTGCGTCCTACCTGACAGGTCGCTCCTACCAGGTGGCGTGGCGAGAATCTGTCTCCTCACCACGCGCTCTCACCACTGGTGTCCCCCAGGGCTCTGTTCTAGGCCCTCTCCTATTCTCGCTATACACCAAGTCACTTGGCTCTGTCATAACCTCACATGGTCTCTCCTATCATTGCTATGCAGACGACACACAATTAATCTTCTCCTTTCCCCCTTCTGATGACCAGGTGGCGAATCGCATCTCTGCATGTCTGGCAGACATATCAGTGTGGATGACGGATCACCACCTCAAGCTGAACCTCGGCAAGACGGAGCTGCTCTTCCTCCCGGGGAAGGACTGCCCGTTCCATGATCTCGCCATCACGGTTGACAACTCCATTGTGTCCTCCTCCCAGAGCGCTAAGAACCTTGGCGTGATCCTGGACAACACCCTGTCGTTCTCAACTAACATCAAGGCGGTGGCCCGTTCCTGTAGGTTCATACTCTACAACATCCGCAGAGTACGACCCTGCCTCACACAGGAAGCGGCGCAGGTCCTAATCCAGGCACTTGTCATCTCCCGTCTGGATTACTGCAACTCGCTGTTGGCTGGGCTCCCTGCCTGTGCCATTAAACCCCTACAACTCATCCAGAACGCCGCAGCCCGTCTGGTGTTCAACCTTCCCAAGTTCTCTCACGTCACCCCGCTCCTCCGCTCTCTCCACTGGCTTCCAGTTGAAGCTCGCATCCGCTACAAGACCATGGTGCTTGCCTACGGAGCTGTGAGGGGAACGGCACCTCAGTACCTCCAGGCTCTGATCAGGCCCTACACCCAAACAAGGGCACTGCGTTCATCCACCTCTGGCCTGCTCGCATCCCTACCACTGAGGAAGTACAGTTCCCGCTCAGCCCAGTCAAAACTGTTCACTGCTCTGGACCCCCAATGGTGGAACAAACTCCCTCACGACGCCAGGACAGCGGAGTCAATCACCACCTTCCGGAGACACCTGAAACCCCACCTCTTTAAGGAATACCTAGGATAGGATAAAGTAATCCTTCTCACCCCCCCCCCTTAAAAGATTTAGATGCACTATTGTAAAGTGGCTGTTCCACTGGATGTCATAAGGTGAATGCACCAATTTGTAAGTCGCTCTGGATAAGAGCGTCTGCTAAATGACTTAAATGTAAATGTTGAAACTCAGGCTGAGTAGAGCTATGTTGCCTCCCCAAAGGCATATAGCAATCCCCAGTACCTACTGCTATCTCTGTTTTATGTTTAACATGTCTCTCTTCTCTCTCTCTCTCTCTCTCTCTCTCTCTCTCTCTCTCTCTCTCTCTCTCTCTCTCTCTCTCTCTCTCTCTCTCTCTCTCTCTCTCTCTCTCTCTCTCTCTCTCTCTCTCTCTCTCTCTCTCTCTCTCTCTCTCTCTTTCCTCTCCCTTCCTCTCTAAGAAAATTAATTAAGTTCGGAGGCATTTTTCTGCACAGCACAGAGTCCATTATGTGTCAGCTCATCAGACAGATAATGATTTCCATAGTGATACTGAAAACAAGGATGGTTCTCTTGTAATTTCATTACAGATCTTCCTGAATAGCCACTTCAAGTACTCCCTGGGATTGCCTTGTCACTGTGGAGGTTGGGCTGGGCTGAGGAGACCAGTATATTTAAGACTAAAACAGTTTTAACAGGACTATTTCAAGTGGAGGATGATGTGATGGGGATAACAGTGTTGTGTGATCCTAACCTGGTCCCAGATCTCTTTGGGTTGTCTTGTTATTCCTAACCTGGTCCCAGATCTGTTAGGGTTGTCTTGTTATTCCTAACCTGGTCCCAGATCTGTTAGGGTTGTCTTGTTATTCCTAACCTGGTCCCAGATCTGACAGGGTTGTCTTGTTATTCCTAACCTAGTCCCAGATCGGTTAGGGTTGTCTTGTTATTCCTAACCTGGTCCCAGATCTGTTAGGGTTGTCTTGTTATTCCTAACCTGGTCCCAGATCTGACAGGGTTGTCTTGTTATTCCTAACCTGGTCCCAGATCTGTTAGGGTTGTCTTGTTATTCCTAACCTAGTCCCAGATCTGTTAGGGTTGTCTTGTTATTCCTAACCTGGTCCCAGATCTGTTAGGGTTGTCTTGTTATTCCTAACCTGGTTGTCTTGTTATTCCTAACCTGGTCCCAGATCTGTTAGGGTTGTCTTGTTATTCCTAACCTGGTCCCAGATCTGTTTGGGTTGTCTTGTTATTCCTAACCTGGTCCCAGATCTGTTAGGGTTGTCTTGTTATTCCTAACCTGGTCCCAGATCTGTTTGGGTTGTCTTGTTATTCCTAACCTGGTCCCAGATCTGACAGGGTTGTCTTGTTATTCCTAACCTGGTCCCAGATCTGACAGGGTTGTCTTGTTATTCCTAACCTGGTCCCAGATCTGTTAGGGTTGTCTTGTTATTCCTAACCTGGTCCCAGATCTGACAGGGTTGTCTTGTTATTCCTAACCTGGTCCCAGATCTGTTTGGGTTGTCTTGTTATTCCTAACCTGGTCCCAGATCTCTTTGGGTTGTCTTTCCCTTTCCAAGCCTCCTAGCCTGCTCTGGCAAGACAACCCAAACAGATCTGAGGAAGTACAGCTCCCGCTCAGCCCAGTCAAAACTGTTCGCTGCTCTGGCCCCCCAATGGTGGAACAAACTCCCTCACGACGCCAGGGCAGCGGAGTCAATCACCACCTTCCGGAGACACCTGAAACCCCACCTCTTTAAGGAATACCTAGGATAGGATAAGTAATCCCTCTCACCCCCCCCCTTTAAGATTTAGATGCACTATTGTAAAGTGACTGTTCCACTGGATGTCATAAGGTGAATGCACCAATTTGTAAGTCGCTCTGGATAAGAGCGTCTGCTAAATGACTTAAATGTAAATGTAAATCTGGGACCTGGCTAACAAGATTGAGATGAAGATTGATTGATTGATTGTTTGGTTGATTGACTGACTAATCGGTACTCACCAGGTACCTCTCTGTGGACACGCTGACCAGGATGAGGTCGTCTCCGATACGGACCTTCTCTCCCTCTGACCTCTGCTTGGACGCAGGGTGGATGGTCCACCAACATGCCTCACCTGGAGAGACAGAGGACAACAGGACTTGGATGAGACTGTCATAGTCTCTTGTGACAAACTGTTACCATAGTAACTGACCAGACTTTTAACATAGTATCTGACCAGACTGTTAACACAGTTACTGACTAGACTGTTACCATAGTAACTGACCAGACTTTTAACATAGTATCTGACCAGACTGTTAACACAGTTACTGACCAGACTGTTACCATAGTAACTGGCCAGACTGTTAACGCTTCAGATTTGGTTTCTTGTTCTGAGATTACAATAAAACTATGGTAATATACTGTAAATTAATCATAACTTCCTACACTGTACATGAGCTTACCAAAAACAGAAAGATACAGATCACACATCTGAAATTGCCATAAATATGCACATGTTTGACTGGCATGTCAATTTCTTGCAATTAGTTTTTGGTCCATAGTCCAAGTACCAAAGCATGGATTTACACAAGCAGTGCAAGTTTATCATCATGATTGTTAATCAGTTCATTATGTGCTGTGTGATTGTTAATCAGTTCATTATGTGCTGTGTGATTGTTAATCAGTTCATTATGTGCTGTGTGATTGTTAATCAGTTCATTATGTGCTGTGTGATTGTTAATCAGTTCATTATGTGCTGTGTGATTGTTAATCAGTTCATTTTGAAGTCTTCAAATATCAAAGCAGTTTCAAAGCAGGGCAGTGGACAGCCTCAAGGCAGCCATTTTGCCTGGTGGTAACGTCTTCAGGTTGATATAGTGCCTCTATTCTGGGGGCTACAACACATACACATAGCAAGGTCAGCTATTAATATGGAAGCCAGTCTGCATGTCTAGTATATCACAGTTAAAGTATCACATCCGGTTTGATAAATGGCTCTCATTTTGTACTTCAAATCAATCAATCAATCAATCAATCAATCAATCAAATGTATTTATAAAGCCCTTCTTACATCAGCCGATGTCACAAACCCAGCCTAAAACCCCAAACAGCAAGCAACGCAGATGTAGAAGCACGGTGGCTAGGGAAAATTCCCTAAATGTCACCTAGTTACCAGTACAAGGCATGGCTCCACAGCAGAAATGATCGGCACCCTCTTCCTTTCACCACTCTACCTCTAAATGTAGTCACAGGGAGCAAGGCTGTGTGCAATAGGAAGTGTTACCAATTGAATGTTCTTGTAATCCCACGTCAAACGACAGTTTGTCTGTCAACGATCTCGACGTCTTCAAACAGGTCAGGTACTGTTGAGAAGCCACACAATATGAAATAGCAAGAAGAGAAAAAAGATTTGTAAAAAATATATATATACGTCTGTCTTTCGTGATTTGTTTGTTTTGCGTTTACACATGTGGAATATACAGTTTAATGTACAGTTTAAAACTCAAGCCATCGGCACTGTTCTCTGTGTAGCAACTGCAGTATAATGTTTTAGGTAATATAGTAACAGTAGCAGTGAGGGACTGGTGACCTTTTCATTCAACACGTAGGAGGGATATCCACTAGTGATACAGCTCTCGTACTGGGAAATCTTCCACAGATCTGGCAACCCACTCATCGGAGATACTTTGGCCATTTGAGCAACTGCAGTATAATGTTTGTGTGGGTGATACTAAGTGTGTCCCAAATGGGCACCACTATTCCCGATAAAGTACAGTGTAAAGGGGGAAAAGGGTTCCATTTGGAACCCAACCACTGTGGTTATGAGTGGCAGATTTCCCCCATTCTCACCATTCCACTGAAGGAGTGACGTAGGAGGATGGCGTGACCATAGAGCAGGGTCCGGTGTCCACCCCCCTGGGCCGCCTAGGAAGGAGGAGAGGAGGAGAGGCAACATACACAGCAGGTTAGAGTCTGATGGCTGCATCTCAATAGGGTCATGTAGAATCCTCCCCTTGTCTCCTTTCCTTCATCTACACGGATCTGAGCAGACAGGAAAGCACAATGGTCAAACTCTAAAAGGAAGATTGAAATGGTGCTTTCATCTGTCTAGTTGTTTCTAATCAGTAGAGATGAAGGAAAGAAAACAAGGAATATTAAGGATAGACAACGAACATCCTTGGCTAGTACCTCCAGGAACAAACAGACGGACAGACAGGAACAAAACGGAACCAAAAGGAACTCATCCCAACCAGGTCGTGCTGCATCACTACTACGTGTGTTAGACAGGTTCGGGTGACGAACGAGAAACATTTTGTTGCAGTACCGCGGACAAGGAAATGTTGTGAACCCCGTAAGAGAAGACAGATTTAAAACAAACGGAATATTACTCACCCTCCTTAACAACCTCTAGACGCATGAAGAAAAGAACAGGGTGACATAACATTAGCACACTTTAACCCAATAACCCACAAAACTGTCTACAGTGTTGCTATCTGTATTCCCTCTAAAGCAGTTACAGATCATTATTTGGATAAAGAGAGAAAACTAGATAAGATAGACATTGCTACACATTGGTGGTGGATAACATGAGTTCTCTATTGACACACTCTACAAATGGGTTTATTTAGACAGTGAAGCTAAAACTTTTAATTTGGCTCTATATTCCAGCATGTTTTATATATATATAAATAAAACATTTTATACAAAATGCTGGAATATAGAGCCAAATTAAAAGTTCACTTCACTGTCCAAATACACACGTAGGGGAGTGTAAGAAATATATAAATCCAATCAACAACCAGTCTACAGAATATAAACCACAGTCTACATTATATACACTACAGTCGAGAGTCTATACACTACAGTCTACATTATATACACTACAGTCTACATAATATACACTACAGTCTACAGAATATACACTACAGTCTACAGAATATACACTACAGTCTACATTATATACACTACAGTCTACATTATATACACTACAGTCTACATTATATACACTACAGTCTACAGAATATACACTACAGTCTACAGTCTATACACTACAGTCTATACACTACAGTCTACAGAATATACACTACAGTCTACAGAATATACACTACAGTCTACAGAATATACACTATAGTCTACAGAATATACACTACAGTCTACAGAATATACACTACAGTCTACAGTCTATACACTACAGTCGAGAGTCTATACACTACAGTCTACAGAATATACACTACAGTCTACAGAATATACACTACAGTCTACATTATATACACTACAGTCTACAGTCTATACACTACAGTCTACAGAATATACACTACAGTCTACAGAATATACACTATAGTCTACAGAATATACACTACAGTCGAGAGTCTATACACTACAGTCTACATTATATACACTACAGTCTACATAATATATCAAATCAAATCAAATTTTATTTGTCACATACACATGGTTAGCAGATGTTAATGCGAGTGTAGCGAAATGCTTGTGCTTCTAGTTCCGACAATGCAGTGATAACCAACAAGTAATCTAACTAACAATTCCAAAACTACTGTCTTATACACAGTGTAAGGGGATAAGGAACATGTACATAAGGATATATGAATGAGTGATGGTACAGAGCAGCATACAGTAGATGGTATCGAGTACAGTATATACATATGAGATGAGTATGTAGACAAAGTAAACAAAGTGGCATAGTTAAAGTGGCTAGTGATACATGTGTTACATAAGGATGCAGTCGATGTTGTAGAGTACAGTATATACATATGTATATGAGATGAATAATGTAGGGTAAGTAACATTATATAAGGTAGCATTGTTTAAAGTGGCTAGTGATATATTTACATCATTTCCCATCAATTCCCATTATTAAAATGGCTGGAGTTGGGTCAGTGTCAATGACAGTGTGTTGGCAGCAGCCACTCAATGTTAGTGGTGGCTATTTAACAGTCTGATGGCCTTGAGATAGAAGCTGTTTTTCAGTCTCTCGGTCCCAGCTTTGATGCACCTGTACTGACCTCGCCTTCTGGATGATAGCGGGGTGAACAGGCAGTGGTTCGGGTGGTTGATGTCCTTGATGATCTTTATGGCCTTCCTGTAACAACGGGTGGTGTAGGTGTCCTGGAGGGCAGGTAGTTTGCCCCCGGTGATGCGTTGTGCAGTCCTCACTACCCTCTGGAGAGCCTTACGGTTGAGGGCGGAGCAGTTGCCGTACCAGGCGGTGATACAGCCCGCCAGGATGCTCTCGATTGTGCATCTGTAGAAGTTTGTGAGTGCTTTTGGTGACAAGCCGAATTTCTTCAGCCTCCTGAGGTTGAATAGGCGCTGCTGCGCCTTCTTCACGACGCTGTCAGTGTGAGTGGACCAATTCAGTTTGTCTGTGATGTGTATGCCGAGGAACTTAAAACTAGCTACCCTCTCCACTACTGTTCCATCGATGTGGATAGGGGGTGTTCCCTCTGCTGTTTCCTGAAGTCCACAATCATCTCCTTAGTTTTGTTGACGTTGAGTGTGAGGTTATTTTCCTGACACCACACTCCAAGGGCCCTCACCTCCTCCCTGTAGGCCGTCTCGTCGTTGTTGGTAATCAAGCCTACCACTGTTGTGTCGTCCGCAAACTTGATGATTGAGTTGGAGGCGTGCGTGGCCACGCAGTCGTGGGTGAACAGGGAGTACAGGAGAGGGCTCAGAACGCACCCTTGTGGGGCCCCCGTGTTGAGGATCAGCGGGGAGGAGATGTTGTTGCCTACCCTCACCACCTGGGGGCGGCCCGTCAGGAAGTCCAGTACCCAGTTGCACAGGGCGGGGTCGAGACCCAGGGTCTCGAGCTTGATGACGAGCTTGGAGGGTACTATGGTGTTGAATGCCGAGCTGTAGTCGATGAACAGCATTCTCACATAGGTATTCCTCTTGTCCAGGTGGGTTAGGGCAGTGTGCAGTGTGGTTGAGATTGCATCGTCTGTGGACCTATTTGGGCGGTAAGCAAATTGGAGTGGGTCTAGGGTGTCAGGTAGGGTGGAGGTGATATGGTCCTTGACTAGTCTCTCAAAGCACTTCATGATGACGGAAGTGAGTGCTACGGGCGGTAGTCGTTTAGCTCAGTTACCTTAGCTTTCTTGGGAACAGGAACAATGGTGGCCCTCTTGAAGCATGTGGGAACAGCAGACTGGTATAGGGATTGATTGAATATGTCCGTAAACACACCGGCCAGCTGGTCTGCGCATGCTCGGAGGGCGCGGCTGGGGATGCCGTCTGGGCCTGCAGCCTTGCGAGGGTTAACACGTTTAAATGTCTTAATCACCTCGGCTGCAGTGAAGGAGAGACTGCATGTTTCCGTTGCAGGCCGTGTCAGTGGCACTGTATTGTCCTCAAAGCGGGCAAAAAAGTTATTTAGTCTGCCTGGGAGCAAGACATCCTGGTCCGTGACTGGGCTGGATTTCATCTTGTAGTCCGTGATTGACTGTAGACCCTGCCACATGCCTCTTGTGTCTGAGCCATTGAATTGAGATTCCACTTTGTCTCTGTACTGACGCTTAGCTTGTTTGATAGCCTTACGGAGGGAATAGCTGCACTGTTTGTATTCAGTCATGTTGCCAGACACCTTGCCCTGATTAAAAGCAGTGGTTCGCACTTTCAGTTTCACGCGAATGCTGCCATCAATCCACGGTTTCTGGTTAGGGAATGTTTTTATCGTTGCTATGGGAACGACATCTTCGACGCACGTTCTAATGAACTCGCACACCGAATCAGCGTATTCGTCAATATTCCCATCTGACGCAATACGAAACATGTCCCAGTCCACGTGATGGAAGCAGTCTTGGAGTGTAGAGTCAGCTTGGTCTGACCAGCGTTGGACAGACCTCAGCGTGGGAGCCTCTTGTTTTAATTTCTGTCTGTAGGCAGGGATCAGCGAAATGGAGTCGTGGTCAGCTTTTCCGAAAGGGGGGCGGGGCAGGGCCTTATATGCGTCGCGGAAGTTAGAGTAACAGTGATCCAAGGTTTTACCACCCCTGGTTGCGCAATCGATATGCTGATAAAATTTAGGGAGTCTTGTTTTCAGATTGGCTTTGTTAAAATCCCCAGCTACAATGAATGCAGCCTCCGGATAAATGTTTTCCAGTTTGCAAAGAGTTAAATAAAGTTCGTTCAGAGCCATCGATGTGTCTGCTTGGGGGGATATATACGGCTGTGATTATAATCGAAGAGAATTCTCTTGGAAGATAATGCGGTCTACATTTGATTGTGAGGAATTCTAAATCAGGTGAACAGAAGGATTTGAGTTCCTGTATGTTTCCTTCATCACACCATGTCCCGTTAGTCATGAGGCATACGCCCCCTCCACTCTTCTTACCAGAGAGATGTTTGTTTCTGTCGGCGCGATGCGTGGAGAAACCCGTTGGCTGTACCGCCCTGGATAGCGTTTTCCCAGTAAGCCATGTCTCCGTAAAGCAGAGAACGTTGCAGTCTCTGATATCCCTCTGGAATGCCACCCTTGCTCGGATTTCATCAACCTTGTTGTCGAGAGACTGGACATTGGCAAGAAGAATACTGGGAAGTGGTGCGCGATGTGCCCTTTTTCGGAGTCTGACCAGAACACCGCCGCGTTTCCCTCTTTTTCGGAGTCGTTTCCTTGGGTCGCTGCATGCGATCCATTCCGTTGTCCTGTTTGTAAGGCAGAACACAGGATCCGCGTCGCGGAAAACATATTCTTGGTCGTACTGATGGTGAGTTGACGCTGATCTTATATTCAGTAGTTCTTCTCGACTGTATGTAATGAAACCTAAGATGACCTGGGGTACTAATGTAAGAAATAACACGTAAAAAAACAAAAAACTGCATAGTTTCCTAGGAACGCGAAGCGAGGCGGCCATCTCAGTCGGCGCCGGAAGTATACAGTCTACAGAATATACACTACAGTCTACATAATATACACTACAGTCTACAGAATATACACTACAGTCTACAGAATATACACTACAGTCTACAGAATATACACTATAGTCTACAGAATATACACTACAGTCTACATTATATACACTACAGTCTACAGAATATACACTACAGTCTACAGAATATACACTACAGTCTACAGAATATACACTACAGTCTACATTATATACACTACAGTCTACAGAATATACACTACAGTCTACAGTCTATACACTACAGTCTACAGAATATACACTACAGTCTACATTATATACACTACAGTCTACAGAATATATACTATAGTCTACAGAATATACACTACAGTCGAGAGTCTATACACTACAGTCTACATTATATACACTACAGTCTACAGAATATACACTACAGTCTACATTATATACACTACAGTCTACAGAATATACACTACAGTCTACAGAATATACACTACAGTCTACATTATATACACTACAGTCTACATTATATACACTACAGTCTACAGTCTATACACTACAGTCTACAGAATATACACTACAGTCTACATTATATACACTACAGTCTACAGTCTAAACACTACAGTCTACAGTCTATACACTACAGTCTACAGAATATACACTACAGTCTACAGTCTATACACTACAGTCTACAGAATATACACTACAGTCTATACACTACAGTCTACTATCTATACACTACAGTCTACATTATATACACTACATTCTACATAATATACACTATATTCTACAGAATATACACCACAGTCTACAGTCTATACACTACAGTCTATAGAATATACACTACAGTCTACAGTCTATACACTACAGTCTACAGAATATACACTACAGTCTACATTATATACACTACAGTCTACAGAATATACACTACAGTCTACAGTCTATACACTACAGTCTACATTATATACACTACAGTCTACAGTCTATACACTACAGTCTAAAGTCTATACACTACAGTCTACAGAATATACACTACAGTCTACATTATGTACACTACAGTCTACAGAATATACACTACAGTCTAAATTCTATACACTACAGTCTAAAGTCTATACACTACAGTCTACAGAATATACACTACAGTCTACATTATGTACACTACAGTCTACAGAATATACACTACAGTCTACATTATATACACTACAGTCTACAGAATATACACTACAGTCTACAGTCTATACACTACTGTCTACAGTATATCGATGGGGCTGTAGTGGAACAGGTTGAGAGCTTCCAATTCCTTGGTGTCCACATCCCCAACAAACTATCATGGTCCAAACACACTAAGACAGTTGTGAGTAGAGCACGACAAAACCTATTCCCCCTCAGGAGACTGAAAAGATTTGGCATGGGTCCTCAGGTCCTCAAAAGGTTCTACAGCTGCACCATCCTGGTTGCATCACTGCCTGGTATGGCATCTGCTCGGCCTTCGACCGCAAGTACATGACTATAACTATAACCAGTACATAAGTACATACGGCCAAGTCCATAACTGGGGACAAGCTTCCTGCCATCCAGGACCTCTATATCAGGCGGTGTCAGAGGAAGACCATAAAAAATATCAAAGACTCCAGCCACCCTAGTCATAGACTGTTCTCTCTGCTACCACACAGCAAGCGATAAAGGAGCGCCAAGTCTAGGTCCAAAAGGCTTCTAAACAGCTTCTACTCCCAAGCCGTAAGACTCCTGAACATCTAATTAAAGGGCTACTCAGACCCCTCTTTTACGCTGCTACTCTCTGTTTACTATCCATGCATAGTCACTTTAACTAAACCTACATGTACATATTACCTCAATTACGTCGACTACCCGGTGCCCCCGCA
Source organism: Oncorhynchus gorbuscha (assembly GCF_021184085.1). Taxonomy (NCBI): domain Eukaryota; kingdom Metazoa; phylum Chordata; class Actinopteri; order Salmoniformes; family Salmonidae; genus Oncorhynchus; species Oncorhynchus gorbuscha. Next base: position 10,069,831 of record NC_060184.1, read on the forward strand.
AATATTGACTCTGTACCGGTACACCCTGTATTTAGCCTCCACATTGACCCTGTACCGGTACACCCTGTATTTAGCCTCCACATTGACCCTGTACCGGTACACCCTGTATATAGCCTCCACATTGACTCTGTACCGGTACCCCCTGTATATAGCCTCCACATTGACTCTGTACCGGTACCCCCTGTATATAGCCTCCACATTGACTCTGTACCGGTACCCCCTGTATATAGCCTCCACATTGACTCTGTACCGGTACCCCCTGTATATAGCCTCCACACTGACTCTGTACCGGTACCCCCTGTATATAGCCTCCACATTGACTGTACCGGTACCCCCTGTATAAAGCCTCCACATTGACTCTGTACCGGTACCCCCTGTATATAGCCTCCACATTGACTGTACCGGTACCCCCTGTATATAGCCTCCACATTGTCTCTGTACCGGTACCCCCTGTATATAGCCTCCACATTGACTCTGTACCGGTACCCCCTGTATAAAGCCTCCACATTGACTCTGTACCGGTACCCCCTGTATATAGCCTCCACTCTGACTCTGTACCGGTACCCCCTGTATATATCAAATCAAATTTTATTTGTCACATGCGCTGAATACAACAGCTGTAGACCGTACAGTGAAATATATATACTACAGTCTACAGGAACAATTTGTGCTTGGGTGTCTACAGTCTACAGTTCATCTGGTAGGGAAGAGAATTCCAAGGTCGATCCATGAAGCCCCTAAACCCCTCAACGAGAAGAGAGGAGGGAGGGAGGGAGAGAAACAACACCGGAGTTTAGAGACTGACGACTACATCTCAGTCGTCTAACGTAGCTTCCTCTCCTCATCTCCTTTCGTTCATCTACACTGATCTGCCCTGAATGGAGAGGGGAAAGCAACACTACGAGAAGGTTTGATGAATGGAGAGGGGAAAGCAACACTACGAGAAGGTTTGATGAATGGGGAGGGGAAAGCAACACTACAAGAAGGTTTGATGAATGGAGAGGGGAAAGCAACACTACGAGAAGGTTTGATGAATGGAGAGGGGAAAGCAACACTACCAGAAGGTTTGATGAATGGAGAGGGGAAAGCAACACTACGAGAAGGTTTGATGAATGGAGAGGGGAAAGCAACACTACCAGAAGGTTTGATGAATGGAGAGGGGAAAGCAACACTACGAGCAGGTTTGATGAATGGAGAGGGGGAAGCAACACTACCAGAAGGTTTGATGAATGGAGAGGGGAAAGCAACACTACGAGAAGGTTTGATGAATGGAGAGGGGAAAGCAACACTACGAGAAGGTTTGATGAATGGAGAGGGGGAAGCAACACTACGAGAAGGTTTGATGAATGGAGAGGGGGAAGCAACACTACGAGAAGGTTTGATGAATGGAGAGGGGAAAGCAACACTACGAGAAGGTTTGATGAATGGAGAGGGGAAAGCAACACTACGAGAAGGTTTGATGAATGGAGAGGGGAAAGCAACACTACGAGAAGGTTTGATGAATGGAGAGGGGAAAGCAACACTACGAGAAGGTTTGATGAATGGAGAGGGGAAAGCAACACTACGAGAAGGTTTGATGAATGGAGAGGGGGAAGCAACACTACGAGAAGGTTTGATGAATGGAGAGGGGAAAGCAACACTACGAGAAGGTTTGATGAATGGAGAGGGGAAAGCAACACTACGAGAAGGTTTGATGAATGGAGAGGGGAAAGCAACACTACCAGAAGGTTTGATGAATGGAGAGGGGAAAGCAACACTACGAGAAGGTCTGATGAATGGAGAGGGGAAAGCAACACTACGAGAAGGTTTGATGAATGGAGAGGGGAAAGCAACACTACGAGAAGGTTTGATGAATGGAGAGGGGAAAGCAACACTACAAGAAGGTTTGATTATTCGACCCTCATTGCCTCAGATTCCAAACCCCAAGTCTTCTCCACCCCTCAGCTCCACAGACTCCAACCTCCCAGCCCCCCAGTCCTCTCCCCCCTCAGCCTCCCAGACTCCAAACCCCCAATCCTACAGTCATATCTACCTCTCAGTCCCCCAGACTCCAAATCCCCAGTCCTCCAGTCCCCTCAGTCTCTCAGTCCCCCAGACTCCAAACCTCGTCCTACAGACCCCCAATCCTACAGTCCTATCTACCTCTCAGTCCCCCAGACTCCAAACCCCCAGTCCTCCAGTCCCCTCAGTCTCTCTGTCCCCCAGACTCCAAATCCCCAGTCCTCCAGTCCCCTCAGTCTCTCTGTCCCCCAGACTCCAAACCCCCAGTCCCCCACTGAGAGACTGAGGGGACTGGAGGACTGGGGTTTGGAGTCTGGGGCTCAGCCTCTCAGCCCCCAGACTCCAAACCCCCAGTCCTCCAGTCCCCTCAGTCTCTCAGTCCCCAGACTCCAAACCCCCAGTCCCCTCAGTCTCTCAGTCCCCAGACTCCAAACCCCCAGTCCCCCAGTCCCCTCAGCCTCTCAGCCCCCAGACTCCAAACCCCCAGTCCTTCAGCCCCCCAGAGAAAGAGAGAGACAGAGAGAGAAAGAGAGAGAGAGGAAGGGGGGGGCTGTATTTCAGGCCTCCTGCCATGCTGACACATCATTTATTTATTTATTTATTTATATCACTGTGAACTGTGACCTTTGGCTGTGTGGCACAGCAACTGGCAACACCCCTCCCACTCTAATATCATTCTGTCTGAGCTTCTGCAGGGAGTATGGCGATGGTGTGTGTGGGAGGGGGATTGTGCATGTATAAGAGGGCGTGAGAGATTGTGCGTGAGCATGTCCATATGTGTGTGTGTGCACGTGTGTGTGCGCGTGCGTGAAGGGAGGGGGGTATCTCTTCTCTCACTGAGCTTTCTCCTGCCAGCTTGGTTTTACAAGAATGAAGTGCTGGCTGCTTGCCAAGCTTCTCACAGGCTGCCAGTGCTGCACAACAATGGCTGGTCTGTGATTACTGTAAGTAATTCACTTTTAATGTTCACTTCATATCTGGTTCTAATCTAATCATCTCATAGAGAATGACCAGTCAGACCACCGGAAGTTGGTCTGGTAATGACTTTTCAAGGAGAAGAGAAGACAGGGAGGTTCATGCCAGATTCATTTGCTACTGGCTGAAATATGTTTGCCAGCGTCCATATACAGTGCCTTATTCATACCCCTTGGCTTTTCTTCACATTTTTTTTGTGTTACAAAGTGGAATTAAAATGGATTTAAGACTCACAGCTGTAATCACTCTTAGAGACTTACCCAGAAAGACTCACAGCTGTAATCACTCTTAGAGACTTACCCAGAGAGACTCACAGCTGTAATCACTCTTAGAGACTTAGCCAGAAAGACTCACAGCTGTAATCACTCTTAGAGACTTAGCCAGGAGGACTCACAGCTGTAATCACTCTTAGAGACTTAGCCAGAAAGACTCACAGCTGTAATCCCTCTTAGAGACTTACCCAGGAGGACTCACAGCTGTAATCACTCTTAGAGACTTAGCCAGAAAGACTCACAGCTGTAATCACTCTTAGAGACTTAGCCAGGAGGACTCACAGCTGTAATCACTCTTAGAGACTTAGCCAGAAAGACTCACAGCTGTAATCACTCTTAGAGACTTAGCCAGAAAGACTCACAGCTGTAATCACTCTTAGAGACTTAGCCAGAAAGACTCACAGCTGTAATCACTCTTAGAGACTTAGCCAGGAGGACTCACAGCTGTAATCACTCTTAGAGACTTAGCCAGAAAGACTCACAGCTGTAATCACTCTTAGAGACTTAGCCAGAAAGACTCACAGCTGTAATCACTCTTAGAGACTTAGCCAGAAAGACTCACAGCTGTAATCACTCTTAGAGACATACCCAGGAGGACTCACAGCTGTAATCACTCTTAGAGACTTAGCCAGAAAGACTCACAGCTGTAATCACTCTTAGAGACTTACCCAGAGAGACTCACAGCTGTAATCACTCTTAGAGACTTAGCCAGAGAGACTCACAGCTGTAATCACTCTTAGAGACTTACCCAGAGAGACTCACAGCTGTAATCACTCTTAGAGACTTACCCAGGAGGACTCACAGCTGTAATCACTCTTAGAGACTTAGCCAGAAAGACTCACAGCTGTAATCACTCTTAGAGACTTACCCAGGAGGACTCACAGCTGTAATCACTCTTAGAGACTTACCCAGAGAGACTCACAGCTGTAATCACTCTTAGAGACTTACCCAGGAGGACTCACAGCTGTAATCACTCTTAGAGACTTACCCAGGAGGACTCACAGCTGTAATCACTCTTAGAGACTTACCCAGGAGGACTCACAGCTGTAATCACTCTTAGAGACTTACCCAGGAGGACTCACAGCTGCAATCACTCTTAGAGACTTACCCAGGAGGACTCACAGCTGTAATCACTCTTAGAGACTTACCCAGGAGGACTCACAGCTGTAATCACTCTTAGAGACTTACCCAGGAGGACTCACAGCTGTAATCACTCTTAGAGACTTACCCAGGAGGACTCACAGCTGTAATCACTCTTAGAGACTTACCCAGGAGGACTCACAGCTGTAATCACTCTTAGAGACTTACCCAGAAAGACTCACAGCTGTAATCACTCTTAGAGACTTACCCAGAAAGACTCACAGCTGTAATCACTCTTAGAGACTTACCCAGAAAGACTCACAGCTGTAATCACTCTTAGAGACTCACCCAGAAAGACTCACAGCTGTAATCACTCTTAGAGACTTAGCCAGAAAGACTCACAGCTGTAATCACTCTTAGAGACTTACCCAGAAAGACTCACAGCTGTAATCACTCTTAGAGACTTACCCAGAAAGACTCACAGCTGTAATCGATGCCGAAGGTGTTTCTAACATGTATTGACTCAGAGCTGAATACTTATGCAATGACTATATATTAGATATAAAAAAACATTACAAAATGAAATACAATAAATAAATGTTCTTTCACTTTGACATTACAGAGAATTTTGTGTAGATTATTGACAACAAAAATTACAATTAAATCCATTTTAAAATGTGAAGATATCCAAGAGGTCTGGATACATTTGCAGGGCACTGTTTATTGCCAAACATTACTGTTCAAATGATCACCGTAATGGATGGGGAGATTGAGTTCCATTGTTTGGAATACACTTCAATGTACATAGTTTATGTTGGTGTCGTTTATATCAATGTATCCAGTATTCTACTAAGAGCAATATGAAGATCTGTAGCTCAGTTGGTAGAGCATGGCGCTTGTAACGCCAGGGTAGTGGGTTCGATCCCCGGGACCACCCATACGTAGAATGTATGCACACATGACTGTAAGTCGCTTTGGATAAAAGCGTCTGCTAAATGGCATATATTATTATTATTATTAAGATGTACACTGTAGAATAGATGGATAATCCCTGTGTTGGTTCACAAATTCCTAAACTATTCCAGCTTGGTTCTACAGCATTGTGCGAAGCTTCCGGAATCATTGTGTGAAGCTTCTGGAATCATTGTGTGAAGCTTCTGGAATCATTGTGTGAAGCTTCCGGAATCATTGTGTGAAGCTTCTGGAATCATTGTGTGAAGCTTCCAGAATCATTGTGTGAAGCTTCCGGAATCATTGTGTGAAGCTTCCGGAATCATTGTGTGAAGCTTCTCGAATCATTGTGTGAAGCTTCCAGAATCATTGTGTGAAGCTTCCGGAATCATTGTGTGAAGCTTCCGGAATCATTGTGTGAAGCTTCTGGAATCATTGTGTGAAGCTTCTGGAATCATTGTGTGAAGCTTCCGGAATCATTGTGTGAAGCTTCTGGAATCATTGTGTGAAGCTTCCAGAATCATTGTGTGAAGCTTCTGGAATCATTGTGTGAAGCTTCTCGAATCATTGTGTGAAGCTTCCAGAATCATTGTGTGAAGCTTCCGGAATCATTGTGTGAAGCTTCCGGAATCATTGTGTGAAGCTTCTGGAATCATTGTGTGAAGAAGCTTCTGGAATCATTGTGTGAAGCTTCTGGAATCATTGTGTGAAGAAGCTTCTGGAATCAAAGCCAATTCCAGAACATTTCCTCTTTTATTTCTGTTAATCTTGAAATGAGACTGTTAGCTACAAAACAGAGGAAGGAAAACCACAAACTCAAAAAAACACGACATCCACAGTCGGTGAGCATTGTCCCACCAACTAGGTTTCTCGTTGATTCCCTAAAGTCTTGATAGTATGGCTAAAGAAAATGTTTTAACACAAAGTATGTATTTTCCATAACACATAACATTTCAGAAACCCAGAAGTAAAATCTTGTATAATTGCGTCAGCTATACAGTTATGTTACGTATGTCTGTCCATGACAGCTTACATAAAAACATACAACTACTCTCTGTCTAGTTTTTTTTTTAAAGGTGTAGATTTTTATTGAAGGGGATTTTTCCCTATCACTAAGCAGTAAGTGGGTTAGCTAAAATACTGGCTGAAGCAGATTAGAAAACTAGTTAGCACTTTCACTTGAAAATGGTTACACACATGCACAAAGTGTGGTCTTGGGGGCGCCAAGCAAAGGATTGAAATCATTTGAATCATGTGCACAAGGTGAAGGTAGGAACCAATGGGATGTCTATTTCAAGATTGCCATACATCAGTGATGTTTCAGGGGATAGTCTAAGGTCTGTGTCAGTGACGAGTTCCTTAAGGTCATTAAGGCGTTAAGGCAAATCTACGCATCAAAAGCTGAATGGAATAAAATGATTTCCTAAATGTCAGTGTGACTTTCTGGTAAGTACATATTTAAAGAGGGTAAGAATGTCTGATAAGTTATGCTAATACCAGGATTCACTCAATTTCTATCACCGATAATTAGATATAAATATCTAATAAATATAAATAAATATGTATAAATAAATATACATATATATAAAAACATAAAATATTTGTATATATATGAATATAAACAAATATATATATATAAATCTTTCATAAGATATTTACAAACATCTAGCCTTCCAAATATTGCATTTATGTTTGATTTATCAACCAATCTATTGAAGGGAGGGGTATAATCTATTGTGAATGACTATAGTGACTATGCACAATAACAATCTCAAAATAGGCAACACTTTGAAGTGAAAGTGGCGAAAGTGAGATCATTCTTTCGCTAATAGTTAGGGGTCAGTAGAGGTGAGCCTTCATGCCAACTAAAGAAAGTAACAAATTAACATACCCACTGTTCATGGTCCGCTTTCTAGCAGCGTTAAACAAACATACAGATGAAGGAAACAATATTACATGGAGTTATGGCAGTCAATAATGTCAAAAAAGAAATCTAAAGACTGAGAATGAATCTCCATTTCATTTTCATATGGGGTGAATCAACAACAACATAAAAACAAATGTTGTGTGTGAACGTGAAGGGCCCGTTTCCCGGACCCCGATTAAAAGCCTTGATCTCCATAGCAACTGCTTTTTTTAGTCCAGGGCCAGGCTGACGTTCTCATCTCTGATCCTGAGTTGCCAAGCGATCAGCTGGTTCTCATCTTATCACCTCAATTGAAACAGTTACTTCATCGCAGTAAAATGGATACAAACGTGACACTGATCTGATCGTGTGGCAACCCAGAAGCAGTGAGGAGAGCTAAGCTAAATAAAACTAGCTAAGATAACTAAAAGCAATTCAATTCTAATGTGTTCAATTATCAATTCAATATCTCTCAACACACTAGCCTAATCAATCAAATGAAACCCGAATCTGTTCTGTTGGAGAGAATGTGTTTGATAAAAGAACATAACCTGGAATACCTTCAAAAAGTTGCAGCTAGTGAAGTGTTTCATTGCAGTGGGGGACACACTGGGGCACTCATAAGTATCTAAGTGTCCATCTCCTTATTTATGATTACACACACCAACTAAGAAATGAGCATGCCAGTGGCATGTAGCTGAGCTGAGCTGAGCTGAGCTGAGCTGAGCTGAGCTGAGCTGAGCTGAGCTGAGCTGAGCTGAGCTGAGCTGAGCTGAGCTGAGCTGAGCTGAGCTGAGCTGAGCGAGAGAGAACGCGAGAGCGCGAGAGAGCGAGAGAGAGAGAGAGCGAGAGAGAGCGAGAGCGAGAGAGCGAGAGAGCGAGAGCGCGAGAGAGCGAGAGCGCGAGAGAGCGAGAGCGAGAGAGAGCGAGAGTGAGAGAGAGAGGGAAAGAGGGATGGAGAGTTGGATAGAGGGAGGGTTGGATAGAGGGAGGGATAGAGGGAGGGTTGGATAGAGGGAGGAATAGAGGGAGGGTTGGATAGAGGGAGGGAGGGTACCATTCCCTTTGATCGGGGCATTGTAAATCAAGTAGGCAGAGCAGAGAAGAGGAGAGAAAACTCTTTCTGGATGCACTTAAAGCAATCAGGCTATTTCTCTGTGTATCTGGGACTAACACGGAGTGGGCACTTGGCCTTCATTATGACACGGGGTCTAGGGGGAGAGAACGGTTATGTAGAATCACCCAGCGAGAGAGGACACTACCGTAGAAGACGTATCTTCACGTCTTATCTTGAAGTCAAATAAGGAGAAAACAGACGATGATCATCCTCTGTTCTTGATCTCTTATTAAATACATTTCTTCTACAGTGAATCTCCTTGGCATATCGTCTTTATCCAGAATCCATGAGTCAGCAACAGGATTAGTTTGTTTTTCAATTATTTCCTTTTGTATTGAAACCATTTACACTGTATTGTAAAATGACATGTTTACAAAGACCACTGAGTCATATACTTTCAAATACTTTACAAATCCTAAACGTAGTTCACTTATTTATTCGACCAAGGTCTGATGTGTACTGATTATACAGGGATAATGAGTACAGGTAATGTAAATATAATGGGTAGGCTATACAGTGATTATGTACACAGGTAATGCAGCAATACTCACCCCTTCGTTGTTAGGCACCGTGTGAGCCAACATCTCCTGCAGGGCTCGGACAGACAGGGACTGCTCCAGGATAAAACAGCAGATACACAGGTCAGGAGGAACATACTGCAGGAAGGACAGAGGGGGAGGGGGAGGGAGATGGGAGGGAGATGGGAGGGAGATGGGAGGGAGGCAGAGAGGAGTGAAGGAGTGGGGAGATGGGAGAGAGGGAGGGATGTGAGGGAGATGGGATGGGGGGGGGCAAATGGGAGGGAGGAAAAATTCCAATCTTAGCAAAGATAAATATAAATAGCAGTAAACACTCTATTAGACGAGAGATCTGATGACTTGCATTAGGTCTCAATTACAAGAGGCTTAAAATGGCAGATGAAATTTGACCATGATATAAATACATTTAAATTAATGGACTGACATATATTGCTTTGATACCCCAGCGGCACCATCAATGTTTGACAAACAAACTTCTACAACAGCAGATGCTTGGATGGGAATCAACATAATATAACGAATCTAATTGAATAATTTTGTTTTATAACTCATTTCCCCCTTACCTAACCAAACCCTTCAATTCTGAAATTAAATATAAGCTGAATATTGTCATGGTGGTTAAACTATCATAGCACCATGAGAAGCCTAGTCTTTAATGTTTCATAGCACCATGAGAAGCCCAGTCTTTAAAGTTTCATAGCACCATGAGAAGCCCAGTCTTTAATGTTTGATAGCACCATGAGAAGCCCAGTCTTTAATGTTTCATAGCACCATGAGAAGCCCAGTCTTTAAAGTTTCATAGCACCATGAGAAGCCCCCTCTTTAATGTTTCATAGCACCATGAGAAGCCCCGTCTTTAATGTTTCATAACACCATGAGAAGCCTAGTCTTTAATGTTTCATAGCACCATGAGAAGCCCAGTCTTTAATGTTTCATAGCATCATGAGAAGCCTAGTATTTAATGTTTCATAGCACCATGAGAAGCCCAGTCTTTAATGTTTCATAGCACCATGATAAGCCCAGTCTTTAATGTTTCATAGCACCATGAGAAGCCCAGTCTTTAATGTTTCATAGCACCATGAGAAGCCTAGTCTTTAATGTTTCATAGCACCATGAGAAGCCCAGTCTTTAATGTTTCATAGCACCATGAGAAGCCTAGTCTTTAATGTTTCATAGCACCATGAGAAGCCCAGTCTTTAATGTTTCATAGCACCATGAGAAGCCCAGTTTTTAATGTTTCATAGCACCATGAGAAGCCCAGTCTTTAATGTTTCATAGCACCATGAGAAGCCTAGTCTTTAATGTTTCATAGCACCATGAGAAGCCCAGTCTTTAATGTTTCATAGCACCATGAGAAGCCCAGTCTTTAATGTTTCATAGCACCATGAGAAGCCCAGTCTTTAATGTTTCATAGCACCATGAGAAGCCCAGTCTTTAATGTTTCATAGCACCATGAGAGGCCCGGTCTTTAATGTTTCATAGCACCATGAAAAGCCCAGTCTTTAATGTTTTATAGCACCATGAGAAGCCCAGTCTTTAATGTTTCATAGCACCATGAGAAGCCCAGTCTTTAAAGTTTCATAGCACCATGAGAAGCCTAGTCTTTAATGTTTCATAGCACCATGAGAAGCCTAGTCTTTAATGTTTCATAGCACCATGAGAAGCCCAGTCTTTAATGTTTCATAGCACCATGAGAGGCCCGGTCTTTAATGTTTCATAGCACCATGAGAAGCCCAGTCTTTAATGTTTCATAGCACCATGAGAAGCCCAGTCTTTAATGTTTCATAGCACCATGAGAAGCCCAGTCTTTAAAGTTTCATAGCACCATGAAAAGCCTAGTCTTTAATGTTTCATAGCACCATGAGAAGCCTAGTCTTTAATGTTTCATAGCACCATGAGAAGCCCAGTCTTTAATGTTTCATAACACCATGAGATGCCCAGTCTTTAATGTTTCATAGCACCATGAGAAGCCTAGTCTTTAATGTTTCATAGCACCATGAGAAGCCCCATCTTTAAAGTTTCATAACATTGGCAACAGAGGTCTGCTTACTGTAGTTATAGGTAAAACTAAAGGGTAACATTGTACAACCTTGTAGATATAAATTCATCTATATAACAGACCTGGTTCTTCTTCCTATGCGGTGTAGTGTTACCTCCCATTTGAACTGAAATATATTCCTTTTCTAAAAGAGTATGTTGCCTCTAACCACTGATCCGAGGTCAGCTCTGTATTTCCACACCTGATCGTTAGGGTTAGAATTTGTTATGCGCAAACTGATCCTAGTCAGTCACTCCAGGATTTTGTGATTCTGCGATCCCACTGATTTTGGCAAAATGAACAATTGCATAGTATGCAAGGACTTGCAAATTCGACCAATCACTGCACTGTTGAAGCAGTCAAATCATCCCAATATTACTGAATATAGTGATCACAGCACTACAAAAAGAGAGCGTGTGATTTTAACCATTCATTGCACTTCTACAGCATATACATTTTCCACTCGTCAGCGCATTTTCGTAAAACGAATTTGATCAAATCATTGTAAATTGCTATGCAAAATGTCATTATTGCAGCAAAATCAACATTTTGGCCCGCAACTAACACACAAAAACTGGAGGGACTGAGAGGCAGAGAGCCAGTTGTATCCATAAGAGATGGAAGCGAGGTGTCAACTCCTGAGATCACTGTGACGATAACACCTGTAACTCGATAACACCTGGACTTTCTGGTCAAAAATGATGCAGAAAAATGTATCCATGCTTTTGTCACTTCTAGGTTAGACTACTGCAATGCTCTACTTTCCAGCTACCCGGATAAAGCACTAAATAAACTTCAGTTAGTGCTAAATACGGCTGCTAGAATCCTGACTAGAACCAAAACATTTGATCATATTACTCCAGTGCTAGCCTTCCTACACTGGCTTCCTGTCAAGGCAAGGGCTGATTTCAAGGTTTTACTGCTAACCTACAAAGTATTACATGGGCTTGCTCCTACCTATCTCTTTGATTTTGTGCTGCCGTACATACCTACACGTACGCTACGGTCACAAGACGCAGGCCTCCTAATTGTCCCTAGAATTTCAAAGCAAACAGCTGGAGGCAGGGCTTTCTCCTATAGAGCTCCATTTTTATGGAATGGTCTGCCTATCCATGTGAGAGACGCAAACTCGGTCGCAACCTTTAAGTCTTTACTGAAGACTCATCTCTTAAGTGGGTCAAATGATTGAGTGAAATCTGGCCCAGGAGTGTGAAGGTGAACGGAAAGGCTCTGGAGCAACGAACCGCCCTTGCTGTCTCAGCCTGGCCGGTTCCCCTCTTTCCACTGGGATTCTCTGCCTCTAACCCTATTACGGGGGCTGAGTCATTGGCTTACTGGTGCTCTTTCATGCCGTCCGTAGGAGGGGTGCGTCACTTGAGTGGGTTGAGTCACTGATGTGATCTTCTTGTCTGGGTTGGCGCCCCCCCCCCTGGGTTGTGCCGTGGCGGAGATCTTTGTGGGTTATACTCGGCCTTGTCTCAGGATGGTAAGTTGGTGGTTGAAGATATCCCTCTAGTGGTGTGGGGGCTGTGCTTTGGCAAAGTGGGTGGAGTTATATCCTTCCTGTTTGACCCTGTCCGGGGGTATCATCGGATGGGGCCACATTGTCTCCTGACCCCTCCTGTCTCAGCCTCCACTATTTATGCTGCAGTAGTTTATGTGTCGGGGGGCTATGGTCAGTTTGTTATATCTGGAGTACTTCTCTTGTCTCAGGACTACCTGGCATGATGACTCCTTGCTGTCCCCAGTCCACCTGGCCGTGCTGCTGCTCCAGTTTCAACTGTACTGCCTGTGATTATTATTATTAGACCATGCTGGTCATTTATGAACATTTGAACATCTTGGCCATGTTCTGTTATAATCTCCACCCGGCACAGCCAGAAGAGGACTGACCACCCCTCATAGCCTGGTTCCTCTCTAGGTTTCTTCCTAGGTTTTGGCCTTTCTAGGGAGTTTTTCCTAGCCACCATGCTTCTACACCTGTATTGCTTGCTGTTTGGCGTTTTAGGCTGGGTTTCTGTACAGCACTTTGAGATATCAGCTGATGTAGGAAGGGCTTTATAAATACATATAGTCTACCAATCACTCCCCAGTCCTCACACACAGGCTAGTCTACCAATCCGTCCTCACACACAGGCTAGTCTACCAATCAGTCCTCACACACTGGCTAGTCTACCAATCACTCCCCATTCCTCACACACTGGTTAGTTTATCAATGCTTCCTACCACAGTAGAGCTCTCTGTCATTATTATGAAGGTGAGGGAGGATCAGGGAGTTATCCAATACTGGTTTTGATCATAAGAAATGATGCCCGGAAATATTATGTGCAAAAAGAAGTTAAGATCAGTGAAAAGAAGGCAGCTATCCACTGCAGCGCTCTCTCCATCCTGTTTGAAACAAGGCTCTAAAATAATACTGCTAAAACGGTGGCAAAGCAATTAACTGCGTGTCCTGAACACAAAGTGTTATATTGGGGGAAAATCCAATATAACATACTACTGAGTACCGCTCTCCATATTTTCAAGCATAGCGGTGGCTGCATCCTGTTATGGGTATGCTTGTCATTATTAAGGACTGGGGAGTTTTATCAGGATATAGAAGAAATGGAATGGAGCTAACCTCAAGCAAAATCCTAGAGGAAAACCTGGTTCTGTGTGCTTTCCACCAGAAACTGGGAGATGAATTTACCTTTCAGCAGGACAATAACCTACAACACAAGGCCACATTCACACTGGAGTTGTTTACCAAGAAGAAAGTGAATGTTTCTGAGTGGCCGAGTTACAGTTTTGATTTAAATCTACTTGAAAATTTATGGCAAGGCCTGGAATGGTTGTCGAGCAATGATCAACAACCAATTTGACAGAGCTTGAAGAATTTAGAAAAGAATAATAGGTAAATATCGCACAATCCAGATGTGAAAAGCTCTTAGAAACACTCACTACTGTAATCGCTGTCAAAGGTGCTTCTACAAAGTATTCGGGTGTGACTATGTATACAGTGCCTTCGGAAGGTAATTCAGACCCCCTTTTCCACATTTTGTTACATTTCAGCCTTATTCTAAAATTGATTAAATCATTCCCCCCCCCTCAATCTACACACAATACATCATAATGACAAAGCAAAAACATTTTTTTAGAAATGTTTGCTAATTTATAAAAATAAAATAAAACTTAAATATCACATTTAGAGAAATATTTAGACCCTTTACTCCAGGGGTGTCAAAGTCAAATGGACGGAGGGCCAAATAAAAAATTTAGCTACAAGCCGAGGGCCGGACTGTTCGAATGTTCATTGAAAATTTTTTAAATGACGCATATAGTCTAGTGAACCTAATTGAACCTACTGAAAACCTAACAAATATATTCCAATATGATCAGATAAATAAAGCAATATTTTCTTATGGCTCTGTCAGTAATCTTTAATTTTCAACAGACACAAAAGACAAATTTCCTTTATATAAAAATCCCCATAACATGAACATTAAATGAAAGAAACCGGTATTCAAGGCACCATCAGTAGCCTATATTTTCTATTTTAGCAAAAGTGGGCTAAATTTACTTCAAAGAAAAAAACAATAATAGCAATTTTCTATCATCCACTCAACTGAAATATTTTTAAAATATAATTGGATTGAAATACAATAAAATAAAGTGCAAAAATCTATTAATCAAAAACAACACTTTGTTTAAGGAGAAGTAACATGCAGTGAAAACAAATATTAAACTTTAACTTTTAAACTTGAACTGAGTAAAAACTCTAAATATGTGATTGCACAGTAATGTTCACTTGTTTGAGGTTGAGGGTGATACTTGGTGGTGTCCCATCTTTTCCACAAGTTCATCAATGTTCGGGGTAAGGCTCTGAGCTGAGGAAATCCTCAGAATTGAGTGGAGGTGTTCAGCAGTAAGTCGACTTCTGTGTGATGTTTTGTTCAAGTTCATCAAAGAAAACAGTTGTTCACACAGGTATGTGCTGCCAAACATAGACAACGTTTGAGCAGCCTGGATGCGCAGCTGGGGCATTGTGTCGGGGAGGAAACGGGCGAACTCCGCAGCACCCACTGCCGCATATTTTGCCCTCAGTGCATCATTGCATTGGAGGTCAATCAACTCCATTTGGAGGTTTGGTGGTGAGCTTTCCACGTCAACAGCAAATGGGTTACCGAGCAGTTCCAACCTGCTTTTTTGTGCTTCAAAGTCAGCAAATCGGCGTCGAAAGTCAGCGGCAAGCATACCTATTTTATCAGCCAACTGTGCGCTCGGGAACGCACTGGTAGAGAGCTTCTCTTTCATGGTCTGGCAGCTGGGAAAGTGGCTCAAATTTTCTTTCCGCATCTGCGTCTCCCACAGAGTCAGTTTGGTTTTAAATGCCTTCACTGTACTGTACATATCAGAGATGACACGATCCCGACCCTGCAGCTGCAAGTTCATTGCATTCAGATGACTCGTAATGTCACACAGAAAAGCCATTTCACACAGAAACATTTCGTCTCGGAGTTGTGTTGTGTCTTTCCCTTTGCTGTCCAAGAACAGACAAATCTCCTCACGAAGCTCGAAACATCTTTGAAGCACCTTTCCCTGGCTTAGCCATCGCACCTCTGTGTGATAAGGCAAATCACCATGCTCCGTTTCTAACTCCGTCAGAAATGCCTTGAACTGGCGGTGATTCAAACCTTTGGCTCTGATAAAGTTAACTGTGCGCGTGATGATGCTCATTACATGCTCCATTTTCAAGGCTTTACCACACAACGCTTCCTGGTGTATGATAGAATGATAAGCTGTCAGCTCACCTGTCGCGTTTTCCTCTTGCATCTTTTCCCATATCTTCGCCACCAGTCCGCTCCTGTGTCCACACATCGCAGGTGCTCCGTCGGTTGTCAAACCCACGAGTTTTTCCCAAGGCAGCTCCATCTCATTTACACATCTTGACACCTCTTCATACAAATCATGCCCCGTAGTTGTGCCATGCATAGGACGTAAAGCCAAAAACTCCTCTGTCACGCTTAGGCTGGAGTCCACTCCGCGGATGAAAATTGACAACTGGGCAATGTCAGAAATGTCGGTGCTCTCATCCACAGCCAAGGAATATGCAATGAAATCTTTTCCCTTTTTCACAAGCTGCTCTTTTAGATTGATGGACAACTGGTCTACTCTCTCGGCAATGGTGTTTCTGCTCAGACTCACATTTAAAAAGAGTTGCCTTTTTTCTGGGCAAACTTCGTCACAAACTTTAATCATGCAGTTTTTGATGAAATCCCCTCCGTAAATGGCCGGGCTGATTTAGCGATCTCTTCTGCCAAAATAAAACTGGCCTTGACAGCAGCCTGGCCTTGTGATTTGGCTTTTTTGAACAGAGCCTGTCGAGATTTGAGGCCTCGTTTTAATTCCTCTGCCTTTTGTAGCCTTTGTTCCATGTCCATATTCTTGTTTTTGTCCGCGTGTTTCGTTTCATAATGTCGTCTCAGATTATACTCTTTCAGTACCGCCACACTTTCTCCACACAGAAGACACACAGGTTTTCCAGCTACCTCCGTGAACAAATACTCAGACTCCCACCTTGTTTGAAACCCCCGGTTCTCAGTGTCCACCTTCCGTTTTGCCATTTTTGATGGGTATCTGAAAGTTAATTTTACTGTGATGCTGACAACTGCTGTGCCAATAAATATTGAAATGAAGCAGCCTACTGCTCGGTGCGTCACCGTTGCATTGTGGGAAATGTAGTATTGGTGCGTGTAAAAGATCTGCGGGCTGCCGGCTTGCTGCGGTCTGCGGGCCGGTTCTAATAATAAATCAAGATCATCCCAGGGGCCGTAAAAAACCTTCTCGCGGGCCGGATGTGGCCCGCGGGCCTTGACTCTGACATATGTGCTTTACTCAGTACTTTGTTGAAGCACCTTTGGCTGCGATTACAGCATAACTTCTTCTTGGGTATGACACTACTAGCTTGGAACACCTGTATTTGGGGAGTTTCTCCAATCCTTCTATGAATATCCTCTCAAGCGCTGTAAGGTTGGATGGGGAGTGTTGCTGCATAGCTATTTTCAGGTCTCTCCAGAGATACTCAATTGGGTTCAAGTCCAGTCCACTCTAAGATATTCAGAGACTTGTCCTGAAGCCACTCCTGCGTTGTTTTGGCTATGTGCTTAGGGTTGTTCTCCTCTTGGAAGGTGAATCTTCGCTCCAGTCTGAGGTCCGTAACAGCGCTATGGAGCAGGTTTTCATCGTGGATTTCTTTGTACTTTGCTCCGTTCATCTTTGCCTCAATCCTGACTAGTGTCCCACTACCTGTCGTTGAAAAACATCCCAACAGCATGATGCTGCCACCACCATGCTTCACCATAGGGATGGTGCCAGGTTTCCTCCAGATGTGACACATGGCATTCAGGCTAAAGAGTCCAATCTGGGTTTCATCAGATTTTCATTTCATTCTAAAAATCTGTTTTCACTTTGTCATTATGGGGTATAGTGTGTAGATTGTTGAGGATGTTTTAATTGATTTAATCCATTTTAGAATAAGGCTATAACGTAACAAAATGTGGAAACAGTCAATGGCTCTGAATACTTTCCGAAGGCTCTGTATATAGGCTACCTGAACAGGCACCCAATGGACCTGCAGTCTAAGGTACAAACTAGGTATGGTACTGCATTGTATAGAAACACGACTTCCAGCTGACCCCTGGCGGCTATTTAACATATTTGTTCAGGTTTTCAAATTCTGCGAGATGACTTTCCTCCTGCAACCAAACGGTTCAAATTAAGAGCCACCATCAGTACCAAGCATTAAGAGACACTCCTCTTACCTTAGCCTCAGATGTAGGTTCCAGGAAGCATAGTCGATTACCGAGTCCCTCCACGGACAGACAAAACTTGCGATTCTCTTTCTGGATGGTGGCGACACTTTGAAGCACCACCTCATCATCCTGCCAGAGAAGAAGAGAACATTAGGAAACGTTTTGTATAACATTAGGAGACGTTTTGTACAACATTAGGAAACGTTTTGTACAACATCAGGAGACGTTCTGTACAACATTAGAAGACAAAGACGATTACTTTGTTGTCAATTGTCTACAAATATGAATAACACACATACACAGAGAGAGGACGGAGAGGTTGTAGCAGTGACTGGCAACACTGGTCCCTGAAAACAAGCAACACAATGCCAACCAGAAATCTGCTTTCACCAGGCCAACTCTTTCTCACCAGGCCAACTCTTTAACTAGGCCAACTCTTTCTCACCAGGCCACCTCTTAAAGCAGGCCAACTTTTTCACCTGTCCAAATGTTTCTCACCAGGCCAACTCTTCCTCGACAGGTCAACTCATACTCACCAGGCCAACTCTTTCACCAGGCCAACTCTTTCACCAGGCCAACTCTTTCACCAGGCCAACTCTTTCACCAGGCCAACTCTTTCTCACCAGGTCAACTCTTTCTCACTAGGCCAACCCTTTCTCACAAGGCCAACTCTTTCTCAACAGGCCAACTCTTCCCTTACCAGGCCAAATCTTTCACCAGGCCAAATCTTTCACCAGGCCAACTCTTTCTCACCAGGCCAACTCTTTCTCACCAGGCCAACTCTTTCTCACCAGGCCAACTCATTCTCAACAGGCCAACTCATTCTCAACAGGCCAACTCTTTCACCAGGCCAACTCTTTCTCACCAGGCCAACTCTTTCACCAGGCCAACTCTTTCACCAGTCCAACACTTTCACCAGGCCAACTCTTTCACCAGGCCAACTCTTTCTCACCTGGCCAACTCTTTCTCACCAGGCCAACTCTTTCTCAACAGGCCAACTCTTTCTCAACAGGCCAACTCTTTCACCAGGCCAACTCTTTCACCAGTCCAACTGTTTCACCAGTCCAACTCTTTCACCAGGCCAACTCTTTCACCAGGCCAACTCTTTCACCAGGCCATCTCTTTCACCAGGCCAACTCTTTCACCAGTCCAACTCTTTCACCAGGCCAACTCTTTCACCAGGCCAACTCTTTTTCACCAGGCCAACTCTTTCACCAGGCCAACTCTTTCTCACCAGGCCAACTCTTTCACCAGGCCAACTCTTTCACCAGTCCAACTCTTTCACCAGGCCAACTCTTTCTCACCAGGCCAACTCTTTCACCAGGCCAACTCTTTCACCAGGCCAACTCTTTCTCACCAGGCCAACTCTTTCTCACCAGGCCAACTCTTTCACCAGGCCAACTCTTTCACCAGGCCAACTCTTTCTCACCAGGCCAACTCTTTCACCAGTCACCAGGCCAACTCTTTCACCAGGCCAACTCTTTCACCAGGCCAAATCTTTCACCAGGCCAACTCTTTCTCACCAACTCTTTCACCAGGCCAAATCTTTCACCAGGCCAACTCTTTCTCACCAGGCCAACTCTTTCACCAGGCCAACTCTTTCACCAGGCCAACTCTTTCACCAGGCCAACTCTTTCACCAGGCCAACTCTTTCACCAGTCCAACTCTTTCACCAGGCCAACTCTTTCACCAGGCCAACTCTTTCACCAGGCCAACTCTTTCTCACCAGGCCAACTCTTTCACCAGGCCAACTCTTTCACCAGGCCAACTCTTTCACCAGGCCAACTCTTTCACCAGGCCAACTCTTTCTCACCAGGCCAACTCTTTCACCAGGCCAACTCTTTCTCACCAGGCCAACTATTTCTTACCAGGCCAACTCTTTCTCACCAGGCCAACTCTTTCACCAGGCCAACTCTTTCTCACCAGGCCAACTCTTTCACCAGGCCAAGTCTTTCTCACCAGGCCAACTCTTTCTCACCAGTGCAGATAAAGATGGAGAGATGAGGAGAACAGACTTCAAGATCAGACTACTGAGATGCAGGCAGGATATTGGGTTTAAAATGGGTCAACAGTCTCAGTCTTACACCAAATACTGCAGATTTGTTTTCCTCTCTCCGTGCTATACGAGATAAATGTATAATCAAGGATAGTCATCGATGATATCTCTGTTTCTCCGCCCTTACAAACACATCAAACGCTGGAGGGGCGTTGTGCTGAGCAGGCCCATGCAAGAATTAGGAATGGAATGAAAAGATAGTAATTCATAATTCATATATAATCATCTGTTTTATCAGCATATATAATCATATCAGAGGAAAACAGCTAGAGAGGATAACCGATTGGTCTTGGTATCAAAAACAGTATTAAAAAGTCCAAAAGTTACAGCCCTTCTATTGCTAGAAAAAATAAGTTACACATGAAAACTAGGTTCTGAAATCTTGTTTTCAACCCCGGTTCCATTATTAAACTGATTCATGGAAACCTGGGTCTTATTCACAAATGTACACCACAGCAAAACATTTTGCAACGGCAAAAAAATAACAAGCTTTTTGTAGTGGACAAGTTTAGGTCATCCCTCTCCATTTCCTTCCTAGTGAATACGACCCTGGTTTTAATGCATGAGGAAACTTACGGTTGGACTGTAGTCAGGAGATCCAACTATTGATCCTATGTCTCTACCACTGTGTACTCCCACACAGGCCACGGATATTGATTTGTGTCTCTGACTTCTCTCTTCTCTCTTCTCTCTCTCTCTTCTCTCTCTCTCTCTCTCTCTCTCTCTCTCTCTCTCTCTCCCAACAGGCTCTCTCTCTCTCTCTCTCTCTCTCTCTCTCTCTCTCTCTCTCTCTCTCTCTCTCTCTCTCTCTCTCTCTCTCTCTCTCTCTCTCTCTCTCTATTAATTGGAACTGATTGTTACTATGGTTTTGTGCCTCTGGCTCTATTCAAGCAGTATTGCTTCATTACATTCAGCCCTCCTCACACAGCTGGAGCTACCAACCCGGGTCAGTGTATCAGAGTGGCTCCTCATCTCATCTACCTGATGACGTAGTCCTGCCTGGGGTCAATTCCCACCAACGTCACCCTTAAAACATTGAACCGGCACCTCTGGTTTATGTTTGTTGACCTTCTCAACCACACAATTACATATAAGTCATTTAATTCAACTCACCACAAGTGCTGCTTAGTTTGAGATCTACATCATTATGCAATACTGTTCTAAATGATAAGCCCCCCACAAAAAGCCACAACAATTCCATTATAAACATGTGAATGTTGGTCATAAACGATAGGCACATGGCTAAGTAAGCTAACTGGACTCACTCTGTGGTTATACTTTATAACAGATGCTTGTGGTCTGAGTGATTTCGCATGAAGTGAAATGTCACACGGTTACTGACAGACGGGGCTCGACGGACATGAGAATGTGGATCATAAACGATAGGCACAAGGCTTTAGTAATACAACATTTACTGTCAGCTAACTGGACTCACACTGTGGTTGTACTTTATAACAGATGCTTGAGGTCTGAGTAATGTGAAATGTCAAACTGTTACTGACAGTGGGAGCTCGACGGACTGAAGAGAGGAGGCTTCCAACTCTCCGGAAGCAAGTTTGATTTCTTAATTAACCTATAGTACATATCTCTCTCTCTCTCTCTCTCTCTCTCTCTCTCTCTCTCTCGCTCTCTCTCTCAGTGGATTAGACATAAGGCAGAAAGCATTGATGTTGGCCCAGAGTCTGGGAGTTGGGGGCTCTGAAAGACTGGGGGCTGCAAAGCTACCATTTTCCCTATATAGGGCCCATAAAGTTCTGGGAAAATGTAGTGCACTATATAGTACCCTGGCCTGCAGAAGATCTCAGTGTCACCCCTTTAAAATGAAGTAAATGTTTTGCTTTCTTTTCAAAACAACACCGACTGTTTGGGATAGCTGGTATTTCTGGTAGCTGAGAAAACTCAGCAGCAGAACAACTGGAATGCTGGGTGTTTGAGGGGGAGAGGTAGAGAGTGAGAGAGAGAGAGAGAGAGAGAGAGAGAGAGAGAGAGAGAGAGAGAGAGAGAGAGAGAGAGAGAGAGAGAGAGAGAGAGAGAGGCAGAGAGAGAGAGAGAGTGTAGTGTAGATGTATGAGTGTGTGTATGTTCGTGTGTGTGTGTGCGTACAAGCTTGTTATGTGTGTATTTGTATATACAGCAGATGTAACCATAAGCCCCCTGGATAGGTGTAAAGCGTCTCAGTAGGACCAAAGCCTTCCACAGAGCTCCTGTCTTTGTAGGGGGGTTTCTCACTCTCTCCCGATCCCAAGGCTTGATCCTGAGCCAGAGAATCTCAATCTGAGTCTGCAGCCAACTGATCCTGTGACAGCAGTAGCATGAAGGAAGGCTGTAGCCACCCAGACCTGGGTTCAAATAGTATTATGTATATTTGTTTGAATATGTCTGCTTCGCTTGATTGAGCTTGCATGGCACAATGGAACCAATGGAAGAGTCCCAAAAGTGGTAACCCCACCCTTTTTCGTGCTTCTCGTGCTTCAGACAGTCTCAATCAAACGCTTAAAGTAATTTGGAAGAAAACAATCAATATTTGAACCCAGGTCTGAAACCATCTGTTAGAAAGCTAAAGAGCCGCATCAGAGTCTATCTATAGGGCTCTAGGGGGCTGCTGCCTGCGTAAGGGAGAGGAGGATCCACCCAAGTCCCCAACTTTCAAGAGCAGAGCAGAGAGTCCCCCCCGGCCGCCCCCCTCCACCAACCATCACACCACCCCTCTGGCTCTCTCCAGCCTGCTCAGAGCATATGCCACTCAACCTTGGAAGTACTCTTCCTTCCTCGTTTCCTCCGTCTCTCTCTCTCTGTCGCTCTCTCTCTCCTCTTCTTCCTCTCTCCTCTTCTTCTCTCTCTCTCTGTCGCCCTCTTGTTCTCTCTCTTCTTCTCTCTCTCTCTGTCGCTCTCTCTCTCCTCTTCTTCCTCTCTCCTCTTCTTCTCTCTCTCTCTGTCGCCCTCTCGTTCTCTCTCTTCTCTCTCTCTCTGTCGCTCTCTCTCTCCTCTTCTTCCTCTCTTCTCTTCTTCTCTCTCTCTCTGTCACCCTCTCGTTCTCTCTCTTCTTCTCTCTCTCTCTGTCGCTCTCTCTCTCCTCTTCTTCCTCTCTCCTCTTCTTCCTCTCTCTCTCCTTCTCTATCTCCTCTTCTCTAAGCAGCAGGCAGTTGGACCTGCTTAAAGGACAGGAGCAGGTGTGTGTGGCCTGATGGATCCACAGGGTGGTAACTTGAGATCCACCGATACTCCGCTGAGCCAAATAAACTGTCACAACTCCCCCTCCACCGACCCCCAGCCAACCTGCACCGACACCCAACCAACCTGCATTTATACTATATACTATACTTACTTTGACACGGATGATGTTCACATGCTCAGTTGGAGGTTTGGGAAAAGACACAGGAAAGTAGACTACTAGATACTGAATGGAAGCAATGAGGTTAACACTGTGGAGTGTAAAAGCCTTGTTCCCACCTGCCAGGGTGTGGAGTAGACCTCCTAACAGACGGAGGGGGTTAGGAGTTGTATATGTCTCATGAAAGTCAGACGAGGCGATAAAGTGCTGATGGAGTTAGATGTTTCTAGCTAATATAAGAACACCAGGCTCAACAGTAAGAAAACATTGTGACAACGATTACAAGACAACAATTTGTGTAGCCAAATGATGCATTAATCTGAAAGATAACATGACTAATCTGAACTATAACATGACTAATCTGAAAGATAATCTGACTGAAAATCTGAAAGATAACATGACTAATCTGAAAGATAACATGACTAATCTGAAAGATAACATGACTAATCTGAAAGATAACATGACTAATCTGAAAGATAATATGACTAATCTGAGAGATAACATGACTAATCTGAAAAGTATGTGAGGTAAAAATCAGTGGACATTGGACCCACCCTGGACAAAGGCCCTGGACAAAGGCCCTGGACAAAGGCTCCATGCCAAACATTGAGTTCACTGAATGTGGTGGTTACTTACTAATTTATGAAGTGTGAAAATAAATTAACATTTAATAGTTTTCTGTGTGTTTCCTCCTCGAATCAAAAGGTTTTAGGCCTCAGGAAAATGAGAGAGAAAGAGAAAGAGAAAGAGGGAGGGAGGGAGGGACGGAGGGAGGGAGAGAGAGAGAGAGAGAGACGCTGAGATAGAGACAGAGAGAGAAACAGAGAGAGTGCTAGTACATTTCAAATCTACTGAACCTCACCACAGCCACAGGAACCTAAAATAACCCAGATTCATCATCAGCCCTGTGTTCAGCTCGTCACCTCCTGCTCTCAGTGAGTTCTGGGCCCTAAGCAGGTTAACTACTGAGACAGCCTGTTACACAGAGAGTCTGTTACATGTTCAACAGCCTGTTACACAGAGAGTCTGTTACATGTTCAACAGCCTGTTACACAGAGAGTCTGTTACATGTTCAACAGCCTGCTATTGGCTCAGAGAGTCTGTTACATGTTCGACAGACTGGTATTGGCTCAGAGAGTCTGTTACATGTTCAACAGCCTGGTATTGGCTCAGAGAGTCTGTTACATGTTCGACAGACTGGTATTGGCTCAGAGAGTCTGTTACATGTTCAACAGCCTGGTATTGGCCCACAGAGTCTGTTACATGTTCAACAGCCTGGTATTGGCTCAGAGAGTCTGTTACATGTTCGACAGACTGGTATTGGCTCAGAGAGTCTGTTACATGTTCAACAGCCTGTTACACAGAGAGTCTGTTACATGTTCAACAGCCTGGTATTGGCTCAGAGAGTCTGTTACATGTTCAACAGCCTGTTACACAGAGAGTCTGTTACATGTTCAACAGCCTGGTATTGGCCCACAGAGTCTGTTACATGTTCAACAGCCTGGTATTGGCCCACAGAGTCTGTTACATGTTCGACAGACTGGTATTGGCTCAGAGAGTCTGTTACATGTTCAACAGCCTGGTATTGGCTCAGAGAGTCTGTTACATGTTCGACAGACTGGTATTGGCCCACAGAGTCTGTTACATGTTCAACAGCCTGGTATTGGCCCAGAGAGTCTGTTACATGTTCAACAGCCTGGTATTGGCTCAGAGAGTCTGTTACATGTTCAACAGCCTGGTATTGGCTCAGAGAGTCTGTTACATGTTCAACAGCCTGGTATTGGCCCAGAGAGTCTGTTACATGTTCAACAGCCTGGTATTGGCCCAGAGAGTCTGTTACATGTTCAACAGCCTGGTATTGGCTGTTACATGTTCACAGCCTGGTATTGGCCCAGAGTCTGTTACATGTTCAACAGCCTGGTATTGGCTCAGAGAGTCTGTTACATGTTCAACAGCCTGGTATTGGCCCAGAGAGTCTGTTACATGTTCAACAGCCTGGTATTGGCCCACAGAGTCTGTTACATGTTCAACAGCCTGGTATTGGCTCAGAGAGTCTGTTACATGTTCGACAGACTGGTATTGGCTCAGAGAGTCTGTTACATGTTCAACAGCCTGGTATTGGCTCAGAGAGTCTGTTACATGTTCAACAACCTGGTATTGGCTCAGAGAGTCTGTTACATGTTCAACAGCCTGGTATTGGCCCACAGAGTCTGTTACATGTTCAACAGCCTGGTATTGGCCCAGAGAGTCTGTTACGTGTTCAACAGCCTGGTATTGGCCCACAGAGTCTGTTACATGTTCAACAGCCTGGTATTGGCTCAGAGAGTCTGTTACGTGTTCAACAGCCTG
Source organism: Oncorhynchus gorbuscha (assembly GCF_021184085.1). Classification (NCBI taxonomy): domain Eukaryota; kingdom Metazoa; phylum Chordata; class Actinopteri; order Salmoniformes; family Salmonidae; genus Oncorhynchus; species Oncorhynchus gorbuscha. The sequence goes on from NC_060184.1 coordinate 10,095,237, forward strand.
GTATTGGCCCACAGAGTCTGTTACATGTTCAACAGCCTGGTATTGGCCCAGAGTGTCTGTTACGTGTTCAACAGCCTGGTATTGGCCCAGAGAGTCTGTTACATGTTCAACAGCCTGGTATTGGCTCAGAGAGTCTGTTACATGTTCGACAGACTGGTATTGGCTCAGAGAGTCTGTTACATGTTCAACAGCCTGTTACACAGAGAGTCTGTTACATGTTCAACAGCCTGGTATTGGCTCAGAGAGTCTGTTACATGTTCAACAGCCTGTTACACAGAGAGTCTGTTACATGTTCAACAGCCTGGTATTGGCCCACAGAGTCTGTTACATGTTCAACAGCCTGGTATTGGCCCACAGAGTCTGTTACATGTTCGACAGACTGGTATTGGCTCAGAGAGTCTGTTACATGTTCAACAGCCTGGTATTGGCTCAGAGAGTCTGTTACATGTTCGACAGACTGGTATTGGCCCACAGAGTCTGTTACATGTTCAACAGCCTGGTATTGGCCCAGAGAGTCTGTTACATGTTCAACAGCCTGGTATTGGCTCAGAGAGTCTGTTACATGTTCAACAGCCTGGTATTGGCCCAGAGAGTCTGTTACATGTTCAACAGCCTGGTATTGGCCCAGAGAGTCTGTTACATGTTCAACAGCCTGGTATTGGCCCAGAGAGTCTGTTACATGTTCAACAGCCTGGTATTGGCCCACAGAGTCTGTTACATGTTCAACAGCCTGGTATTGGCTCAGAGAGTCTGTTACATGTTCGACAGACTGGTATTGGCTCAGAGAGTCTGTTACATGTTCAACAGCCTGGTATTGGCTCAGAGAGTCTGTTACATGTTCAACAACCTGGTATTGGCTCAGAGAGTCTGTTACATGTTCAACAGCCTGGTATTGGCCCACAGAGTCTGTTACATGTTCAACAGCCTGGTATTGGCCCAGAGAGTCTGTTACGTGTTCAACAGCCTGGTATTGGCCCACAGAGTCTGTTACATGTTCAACAGCCTGGTATTGGCTCAGAGAGTCTGTTACGTGTTCAACAGCCTGGTATTGGCCCACAGAGTCTGTTACATGTTCAACAGCCTGGTATTGGCCCAGAGTGTCTGTTACGTGTTCAACAGCCTGGTATTGGCCCACAGAGACTGTTACATGTTCAACAGCCTGGTATTGGCTCAGAGAGTCTGTTACATGTTCAACAGCCTGGTATTGGCTCAGAGAGTCTGTTACATGTTCAACAGCCTGGTATTGGCCCACAGAGTCTGTTACATGTTCAACAGCCTGGTATTGGCCCACAGAGTCTGTTACATGTTCAACAGCCTGGTATTGGCCCACAGAGTCTGTTACATGTTCAACAGCCTGGTATTGGCCCACAGAGTCTGTTACATGTTCAATAACCTGGTATTGGCCCACAGAGTCTGTTACATGTTCAACAGCCTGGTATTGGCCCACAGAGTCTGTTACGTGTTCAACAGCCTGGTATTGGCGCTGAATTTAATGAGATGTTTGGGTCTGGGGGCTTGAGGGCCTGGATGGCGATGGGCGGTGAGAGGCATAGGACATCCATCCACCACCGAGACCCCCAGAGCCCCAGACATCCATCTCTCACCATCAGACCCCCAGACAGACATCCACCTCTCACCACCGAGACCCCCAGAGCCCATCCAGAGCACCCAGACATCCATCTCTCACCATCCAGACCCCCAGGCACCCAGACATCCACCTCTCACCATCCAGACCCCCAGGCACCCAGACATCCACCTCTCACCATCCAGACCCCCAGGCACCCAGACATCCAACTCTCACCAACCACTGCTATCAAGACCCCCAGGCCCATAGAGAACCAGCCCACCGCCACCCAGATATCAAAAATATATATATTTACCAATTGTCCTTTTGTAATAAACCAATTTTACAAATAGTAGTGTCAGCTGTGATAGCATAACACATATTGAGTGGACTGGCTGGGGCTGCTGTGTCTCTGTGGGAGTATATACACACTGTAGGCAGAGAGTCACTGGAACCAGTGTGGCCTTTGCTTGAGAATTTAAAATTAGACTTACAGAAGAAATGCTGGAATGCTTTGAGTAGGCACAAAACAGAGGGAAACAAGGAAGGGAATTTCGTGAAATCGAAAGGCTACCACCTCCTAGACTTGAATTGTTTTAGTGAGTTCCTGTGTATCTATTGGGCCAATCACCTTTGAACTTTGAACTTAAAACAATGAGCAGAATGCTCAGTTTGCTTACGATTCCAAAATGTTTTCTCCTGACTGACTTTAAAAACCACTTCGGTTGTCTTTGACTGTTGTTAGTGCAGTGAATGCCTCGACACAAAAAACAACATATTGTTGCAATGGTGAAGTTGTATACTGTAAAACCTCTGAAGTGTTCAAAGCTGTCACTTTAACGTTAATGTCTCACAGTCCACAAGCGCAATACATGTAATCACACTAAAGGAGCAATCTGCAGTTGCTGCATCCATTTTTGGACTTAAATTAATGATATGCACCCATTTATTCTTGAAGAATAAGACGTATAAATGCCTCATGAGCTTAGTTCAACTGTTGTACCCCCATCAGGACCCAAACTTGTTTTAGTCAAAACATGATATCAAAATGATAGTTTTAACCACGGATGGTCTGTCTTTGCATCCAGAGCTTGATGTATGAACTTGAGAGTGGCTACATTTCTCTAGCCCCATCCCTCAGCTCTTTACTTTGAACAAGATCAGCTTTAAAACCTTAACTCTGTTCATTTTCTCATGAGACAAAAAAAACAGTTGTGTGCATCATCTCTTGTTTTCTTAGTTTTAAAAAAATGTAAAAAATGATTTATTTCATATTATTGGACTATATATGCAGTACCAATCAAAAGTTTGGACACGCCTACTCATTCAAGGGTTTTTATTTATTTGTACTATTTTCTACATTGTAGAATAATAGTGAAGACATCAAAATTATGAAATAACACATATGAAATCATATAGTAACCAAAAAAGTGTTAAACAAATCAAAATATATTTTAGATTTGAGATTCTTCAAAGTAGCCACCCTTTGCCTTGATGACAGTTTTGCATACTCTTGTCATTCTGTCAACCAGATTCATGAGGTTGTCACCTAGAATGCATTTTAATTAACAGGTGTGCCTTGTTAAAAGTTCATTTGTGAAATGTATTTCCTTTTAATGCATTTGAGCCAATCAGTTGTGTTGTGACAAGGTAGGGTTGGTATACAGAAGTTGACCTTATCGGGTATATATAGTCCATATTATGGCAAGAACAGCTCAAATAAGCAAAGAGAAACTACATTCCATCATTACTTTAACACATCAGTCTTATCGGATAATTACATCAATGATAAGTCAGATATTTTAAGAATTTTGAAGGTTTCTTCAATTGCAGTGGCAAAAACCATCAAGCGCTATGATGAAACTGGCTCTCATGAGGACCGCCACAGGAAAGGAGGACCTCTGGTGCAGAGGATAAATTCATTAAAGTTACCAGCCGCAGAAATTGCAACCCAAATAAATGCTTCACAGAGTTCAAGTAAAAGACACATCTCCACATCAGCTGTTCAGAGGAGACTGTGTGAAACAGGCATTCATGGTCGAATTGCTGCTAAGAAACAACTGAGAGTTTTGGTTCCAACTGCCATGTCTTTGTGAGATGCAGAGTAGGTGAACGAATGATCTCCGCATGTGTGGTTCCCACCGTGAAGCATGGAGGGGGAGGTGTGATGGCGTGGGGGTGCTTTGCTGGTGACACTGTCTGTGATTTATTTAGAATTCAAGGCACACTTAACCAGCATGGCAACCATAGCATTCTGCAGCGATACGCCATCCCATCTGGTTTGCGCTTAGTGGGACTGTCATTTGTTTATCAACAGCACAATGACCCAAAACCTCCAGGCTGTTTAAGGGCTACTTGACCAAGAAGGGGTGTGATGGAGTGCTGCATCAGATGACCTTGATTCCACAATCCCCCGACCTCAACTCAAATGAGATGGTTTGGGATGAGTTGGATCGAGTGAAGGAAAAGCAGCCAACAAGTGCTCAGCATATGTGGGAACTCCTTCAAGACTATTAGAAAAGCATTCCAGGTGAAACCTGTTTCGAGAATGCCAAGAGTGTGCAATGCTGTCATTGAGGCAAAGGGTTGCTACTTTAAGAATATAAAATTAAAATATATTTTGATTTGTTTAACACTTATTTGGTTATTACATGATTCCATATGTGTTATTTCATCATTGTTATGTTGTCACTATCATTCTACAATGTAGAAAATAGTAAAAAATAAAGAAAAACCCTTTGTTACTGCTGATTGCCACTATAATGTTACTTGCAGCATATTGCCTTAAACCAGCACATTGCCTTAAACAAGCATATTGCCATAAACAAGCATATTGCCTTAAAGCAGCTCCAAATGATAAGAATATTTTGAAGATAAATACACAACGCAGAGGATGAGAGGACGGTCCAGTCGTACTTGGTCCAGTCGTACTGCAAGGACTTCTGATTGGTCAATCCCAGGCTAGGGTGGGGGGTTATAAATGGCATCCTGTTCCTTTGTTCAGTGGAGAAAAGCTGAGGACAGGGGAGACTGAACATCTACTTCCCAGCATAACATCTTGATTTGTTCTTCTCAAATAAACCTATTTTTCTCCCCCGATTTTCTTTGGAGTTTGTGTTATTGAAGAATAACATCAATTGCTAACAAAATCAAATAAGCTGTCATGCATGCAAGGCTGAACAGTTGGTCTGAGTCTGCATCAGCAGCACTGAGGGATGAAAGCCCCGGCAAATGGCACCCTATTCCCTATATAGTGCACTACTTTTGACCAGAGCCCTATGGCACCCTATTCCCTATGTAGTGCACTACTTTTGACCAGAGCCCTATGGCACCCTATTCCCTATGTAGTGCACTACTTTAGACCAGAGGCCTATGGCACCCTATTCCCTATGTAGTGCCCTACTTTAGACCAGAGCCCTAAGGCACCCTATTCCCTATGTAGTCCTCTACTTTAGACCAGAGCCCTTTATATAGAGAATAGGGTGCCATTTGGGACGGGCCCTCAGCCAGGGTCACATCTGGTGGATGACTGGGGGCTGGAGTGACTGTATGCCACCTACCTAGACGTCTGTCCAGCGAAAAGAGAGTGATGGGGGGTTGGAAGGAGAAAGGGAGGTAGAGAGTGAGAGAGAGAGAGAGAGATACAGAGAGAGATACAGAGAGAGAGGGAGTGATAGAGAAAAAGAGAGAGAGAGATACAGAGAGAGATACAGAGAGAGATACAGAGAGAGATACAGAGAGAGATACAGAGAGAGAGGGAGTGATAGAGAAAAAGAGAGAGAGATACAGAGAGAGAGAGATACAGAGAGAGATGAGAGAGAGAGATACAGAGAGAGATACAGAGAGAGAGATAGAGATACAGAGAGAGATACAGAGAGAGAGATACAGAGAGGGAGTGATAGAGAAAGAGAGATACAGAGAGAGATACAGAGAGAGATACAGAGAGAGATACAGAGAGAGATACAGAGAGAGAGATAGAGAGAGAGAGATACAGAGAGGGAGTGAGAGAAAGAGAGAGATACAGAGAGAGAGTGATAAGGAGAGAAACAGAGAGAGATACAGAGAGAGATACAGAGAGAGAGATACAGAGAGGGAGTGCTAGAGAAAGAGAGATACAGAGAGAGATACAGAGAGAGAGAGAGAGAGAGAGAGTGATAAGGAAAGATACAGAGAGAGGGAGTGATAGAGTAAAAGAGAGAGAGATACAGAGAGAAAGGCAAAGAGAGAGTGGCGGTGGGTGGCAGATAAAGAGAGATAAGGTACTTTGGTCAGCCATTTCAGGCTTTCCATCTTACTATAATGCTCACAGATTCGGACCATTTTACAATGAGGTGTAAACTCACAGACTACTGACCTAGAGCAGGACTCAGGGATTTTTCTGCCATTGAAATCCTTGGACGGGCCGCCAAAGCGTTTTTCGGCAAAAATGTCTCTACGCCAGCAAAGATCGGGGTCTCTAAAATGTACTCCAAAATTCAGCTGTGCTGACTGGCCAACCACGCCCCCTGCCACGCCCACCACCAAAGCCCCTTTTTGATATGGATACACCCTAGGACTATATCCATATTTAATCAAGATTTTCAATCGGGATATGATCCACTGTCCAAGTCTTTGCAGTTAACTATCTCATTTGATTATGCGTCTGATATGACAGATTCGTTTGACATTAGTATTGTACTGTTAGACACTTACTGCACTGCTGGAGATGGAAACAAGCATTTTGCTGCACTTGCTTTAACATCTGCTAAAATGTGCATACGACAAATAAAGTTTCATTTGAATTGAACTGACTTGATCAAGTACAATGAAAAAGAGGAGGAGCACATCTTCGGCAATAGATGTCTGACTAGACTTAATAGCGTCTCTAATATGATGAAGAAGTTATGAATTTAACTGCATCGGCAACAGAATAGATGTTGACGGTAGGTAAAAGATTTTCACAATATCATTTATGTAGCAGCAGGTATCCTAGTTGTTAAGGGCGTTGGGTCAGTAACTGAGAGGTTGATGGTTCGAATCCCCAAGCCGACTAGGTGAAAAATCTGTCGATGTGCCTTTGAGCAAAGGACTTAACCTTAATTGCTCCTGTAAGTTGCTCTGGATAGGAGTTTCTGCTAGTGTTTTCTGATAGAGTGTTTTCACATCTATCAATGTTGTAACAAGTAGAACTTGCATAGAGGGATAGAGTGTTTTCACATATAACATGTTGTAACAAGTAGAACTTGCATAGAGGGATAGAGTGTTTTCACATCTATCAATGTTGTAACAAGGAGGCTGCAAGTCAATGTCACTTTGGAAATGTGTAATGAAGTTCGTCTGCTGTTTGAAGAGAGTCAGACCGAAATGCAGCGTGTAGGTTACTCATGACTTTTAATGAAGAATAATGCGGTACATGAAATAACTGAAAATACAAAAACAACAAACGAGTGAAACTAATACAGCCTATCTGGTGACTAACACTAAGACAGGTAGAAATGTGGTCAGGTACAATCACCCAGGGTAGTGGGTTCGAAATACAGAATGTATGCACACATGACTGTAAGTCGCTTTGGATAAAGCGTCAAATGGCTGCCTAAATAGGCGCCTAAATACGGTTCCCAATCCGAGACAACGAGAATCAGCTGACTCCAATTAGGAATCGCCTCAGGCAGCCAAGCCTAACTAGACACACCCCTACTAATACACACTCCCAATTAATACAACCCCAATACGAAATACAACATATAAACCCATGTCACACCCTGGCCTACCCAAACATATAACAAAACACAAGATACAATGACCAAGGCGTGACAAAATGTTGTTTTTCTTACTGTTGAGACCTGAGACGAGACACGAATCAACAGGGTTTTTCTGCTGTTGAGACCTGAGACGAGACGTGAACCAACAGGGTTTTTCTGCCAATAATATTCCTGTTCTCCATTAATACCACAAACTTGACTAACAATGTATTGGCTAGATTTAGGCTAACTATGTCAAACAGTTACTTATAATTAATCCAATGCTTGTTCCAAATGATACATAATCCTCTCCAAATATGAAGTGTTCATTAAACAATGAGAATAATACAACGCTGTAAAGTAAAGGAAACAATTTAAAAGATATGCGTGAATGGCGCGTCAGCAGCCGCATTTACATGGTAATGAAGCTACTATCGTCCCCGGGTCCACATCTCAGCAGTACAGATCCTATTTCAGTCCTCTCCATTGATTAACGAAGGAAATTATTTGGCTTGAGAGTTACTACACGGCTCAAGCCGTTGTACCTACTGTGGGAATGTTGTTAATTCAAGACTGGAACTCACTGTCTAGCAGCAGGCATTGTGATGCGATCAGACTTTTAATCATAATGCCCAATCAAATCGATCTTCTTAAGGGAATTTGAGAATGAAAAGACAGACAGAGAAGAAGAAAGAACTCATTACTCCAAAAATAACAAAAAGATTACAAAAAGTTAAAATAGCAGTCTAGTTCCTAGTTATAGATCAGCTATAACAATATATATATATATATATTTACCCTTTATTTAACTAGGCTAGTCAGTTAAGAACAAAATCTTATTTACAATGATGGCCAACACCGGCCAAACCCCGACGACACTGGGCCAGTTGTGCGCCACCCTATGGGACTCCCAATCACGGCCGGTTGTGATACAGGGAATCACTGCCAAAGTAAAATGAGTTTGGTAAGTATTAGGAAAGAGAGAAGCAGACAGTCACCCTTTCCTTCAGCAGTGATGAGTCCCTAGAGGACTGCGTAACCAAAACCCACATCGTACCAATGCCATGATGAGAGCCTGATCAATGAATACTCAGGAAGTCACTTCTCATCCAATCTGGATCAAATTATGAAGGAAGCCTGGATATTCTGTGGCTTCAGGTGAAAAACTGAGACATGACACCTGGGCATGGATCAACACCTGTCTACAATAACACAGGTACACCTGGGCATGGATCAACACCTGTCTACAATAACACAGGTACACCTGGGCATGGATCAACACCTGTCTACAATAACACAGGTACACCTGGGCATGGATAACACAGGTACACCTGGGCATGGATCAACACCTGTCTGCAACAACACAGGTACACCTGGGCATGGATCAACACCTGTCTACAATAACACAGGTACACCTGGGCATGGATCAACACCTGTCTACAATAACACAGGTACACCTGGGCATGGATCAACACCTGTCTGCAACAACACAGGTACACCTGGGCATGGATCAACACCTGTCTGCAACAACACAGGTACACCTGGGCATGGATCAACACCTGTCTACAATAACACAGGTACACCTGGGCATGGGTCAACGCCTGTCTACAATAACACAGGTACACCTGGGCATGGATCAACACCTGTCTGCAACAACACAGGTACACCTGGGCATGGATCAACACCTGTCTGCAACAACACAGGTACACCTGGGCATGGATCAACACCTGTCTACAATAACACAGGTAAATATAAATAATAATAATAATATATGCCATTTAGCAGACGCTTTTATCCAAAGCGACTAACAGTCATGTGTGCATACATTCTACGTATGGGTGGTCCCGGGGATCGAACCCACTACCCTGGCGTTACAAGCGGCATGCTCTACCAACTGAGCTACACAGGACCACCTATGTGGTACACCTGGGCATGGATCAACACCTGTCTGCAATAACACAGGTACACCTGGGCATGGATCAACACCTGTCTACAATAACACAGGTACACCTGGGCATGGGTCAACACCTGTCTACAATAACACAGGTACACCTGGGCATGGGTCAACACCTGTCTACAACAACACAGGTACACCTGGCCCCATACACACAACAATGGTTTATCCCAAACTTTAAGAACCAGATGACTAAAAATAACTTTCAATTGATATTCTCAACTGGGCTTGGGAAAATTCCACAATAAGAGAGTGCTGCTGAAACAAAAACCAATGATTGTAACCATACAAGTGTATGCACAATAACAATGTTTAACCATTTCAACAGAAAAGTTTACACAAACACATTTACTTGATGAACAGTGTAGATACAAAGGTTGGTTACAGCACAAAGGACTGACGCTGGAGAAAAGCAGGTACGGGGAGTTGAACATTTAAAGTGGAACAGACGTCGAACAGGACAGGAACAGTGTCAGAACCAGGTAACAAAAATGACAAACAAAAATGAATCTGGAAGCGGGGCAGAGAGAGGGAATAGACAGATATAGGGGAGGAAATAAACACAGGTAATTGAGTCCAGGTGAGTGCAATGAATCAAGGGGAGCAGGTGTGCGTAATAATGGTGGCAGGAGTGCGTAATGCCGGGGAGTCTGGCGCCCGAGGGAGAGCGGGAGCAGGCGTGACACAAATCATGGAAGCATGCGCTTTAATCTGGGTCCAGGAAACTGGCCCTAAGGAACCACTTATAATTCTTCCCAACCCTGAGCATGGACCATCAGCACCGCAGAGGCATGCATGCACCTGGCCCAGACCAAACTGGTCCAGACCCATCTGGCTCCAGACCAGCAGTTTAAATCCTCTCATTTCCTTTCCAGAGACAACAGAGGATGAAGGAGCTCTGGAGAGTTTAACAATAGTATTTTATTTGGGACAGGTGGGACTGCAAACCAACCACCTCTGGGACAGGTGGAACTGCTAACTACCCACGTCTGAGATTAGGTGCCACTGCTAACCACACACATCTGGGATAGGTGCCACTGCTAACCTCCCACCTCTGAGATTAGGTGCTAACCACCCACCTCTGGGATTAGGTGCCACTGCTAACCACCCACCTCTGGGATTAGGTGCCATGGCTAACCTCCCACCTCTGGGATTAGGTGCCACTGCTAACCACCCACCTCTGGGATTAGGTGCCACTGTTAACCACTCACCTCTGGGATTAGGTGCCACTGTTAACCACCCACCTCAGGGATAGGTGCCACTGCTAACCACCCACCTCTGGGATTAGGTGCCATGGCTAACCTCCCACCTCTGGGATTAGGTGCCACTGCTAACCACCCACCCCTGGGATTAGGTGCCACTGCTAACCACCCACCTCTGGGATTAGGTTCCACTGCTAACCACCCACCTCTGGGATTAGGTGCCACTGCTAACCACCCACCTCTGGGATTAGGTGCCACTGCTAACCACCCACCTCTGGGATTAGGTGACACTGCTAACCACCCACCTCTGGGATTAGGTGCCACTGCTAACCACCCACCTCTGGGATTAGGTGCCACTACCAACCACCCACCTCTGGGATTAGGTGCCACTGTTAACCACTCACCTCTAGGATTAGGTGCCACTGTTAACCACCCACCTCAGGGATTAGGTGCTAACCACCCAAATCTGGGATTAGGTGCCACTGCTAACCACCCACCTCTGGGATTAGGTGCCACTGTTAACCACTCACCTCTGGGATTAGGTGCCACTGTTAACCACTCACCTCTGGGATTAGGTGCCACTGTTAACCACCCACCTCAGGGATTAGGTGCTAACCACCCAAATCTGGGATAGGTGCCACTGCTAACCACCCACCTCTGGGATTAGGTGCCACTGCTAACCACCCACCTCTGGGATTAGGTGCCACTGCTAACCACCCACCTCAGGGATTAGGTGCTAACCACCCAAATCTGGGATAGGTGCCACTGCTAACCACCCACCTCTGGGATTAGGTGCCACTGCTAACCACCCACCTCTGGGATTAGGTGCCACTGCTAACCACCCACCTCTGGGATTAGGTGCCACTGCTAACCACCCACCTCTGGGATTAGGTGCCACTGCTAACCACCCACCTCTACTACCCCAAATATGTTTTAATGTTCTCTCACCAGCGCTTTAGCACTATAGATTTCCCAAAGCCATACAATCAGGTTTTGTGGACGAAGTTGTCTGAGGTATAAAAGTATTCAACTTTGTAATGAATTTGAACAGCAACAGTGCCAATAACCGCTTCAAACAATGGACAACATTTAAACAAGCATTTAGCTACACTCGCAATAACATCTGCTAACCATGTGTATGTGACCAAATTTTTTTTGATTTGATTCGAAACACTGGGCAACATTTAGCAGAACTGTGCATTTGGTGAAAAACCCAGGGGATATTTGCACATGTGTTTTGCATACGCTCAATACAGCCTAAAAAGTGAATCACCTACATATATCAATGGAATCAAACAACAGAATTCCTCGTCTTGCTCCTACACATATCCTCTTCTTATTCTGTCCCCAGCTTGACTATATCTTTATACCGCCTCAAACTTTGCGGTAGCAAGCTGTTGAAATACTAGCTCATCCCTATAAAAATGGTGCTAAAATGCCGCTGGTCTTGTGCTAGCTGCCCAGCTGACGCAATGACCCATGGTGTAGTGTGTTGTGGTGTGGGCAGGAGCCAGCAAGCAGGGAACGCATGTACAGCGTGTATGCATGGGCTGAGGAAGCATCAGCTTTTAAAGAGGCTAAATTTAAGTTCTCCTTTGGAATGCAGAAGGCTTCCAGAACAACATCAACTCCAAATAAGCACTCTGCTGCTGCTACTGCTACTGCTACTGCTACTGCTACTGCTACTGCTACTGCTACTGCTGCTGCTACTGCTGCTACTGCTGCTGCTACTGCTACTGCTACTGCTGCTATTACTGCTGCTGCTACTGCTACTACTGCTGCTGCTACTGCTACTGCTGCTGCTACTGCTACTGCTGCTGCTACTACTGCTGCTGCTACTGCTACTGCTGCTATTACTGCTGCTGCTACTGCTACTGCTACTGCTACTGCTACTGCTGCTATTACTGCTGCTGCTACTGCTACTGCTGCTACTGCTGCTACTGCTACTGCTGCTATTACTGCTGCTACTGCTACTGCTACTGCTACTGCTGCTATTACTGCTGCTGCTACTGCTACTGCTGCTACTGCTGCTGCTGCTGCTGCTGCTACTGCTGCTGCTACTGCTGCTGCTGCTACTGCTGCTATTACTGCTACTGCTACTGCTGCTGCTACTGCTACTGCTGCTACTGCTACTGCTACTGCTACTGCTGCTACTACTGCTGCTGCTACTGCTGCTGCTACTGCTACTGCTACTGCTACTGCTGCTGCTACTGCTACTGCTACTGCTACTGCTACTGCATGGGGGCATGGGACAAGGCTAGGCTCTGGGGAAGCGTCCTCTCTGGATTTAAAAGGGTTGACTACCTACACAGTTCTACACATCACCTCTTGAGTTAATGACAAGTATGACATCACAGCCACAAAGTTTTGAAAACTCCAAGGGCTCTTCAATAACACTGGACTACAAAATATAGATCCAAGCCTTCGAACTTCTGACTTCGCAATCACACTTTGGAACTGAGATTATGGAAAAACAAGTCCAATTTCATACAACTGCTTCAAATTCTTTCATCGTGTTGCTTTCTAATTTGATCATTATTTTTTTGCTGAGAATTTTATGCACAGCAGGAAATGCAAACTTGTAGTGCATTCAAGGTTAAAAAGGCTCCTAAAGTTTGTCATTTCCATTAAAAAAAGGTAAGATTTGATTTGCCCTAACAATTTTTGTTGATCAAACCCTACAAAAATCTCCATTAAATATAATCAAAATAATAATTCACATTTCCTGTTGCTGCAGGAATATTTTCCTACTGTAGCAAACTGGCATAAATTAAGATCCTACATCTGTAGCCATCGACCTAAATTCTCTATCAGATCAATAATAAGGCCTAGGCTAGCCTATACATCAACTCAAACACTGCCACTACTGCAGAAAAGTCTCTGTTCAGGCCAACTTAAACACGCCGATTGGCACATTTTGTTTTTCTGTTGCTCATTAGAAAATTAGATTTCAGTCTTGGAGGTATGTTTCCAGTCCGATGCCGTGTTTGGTTAATGTTTGTCCCTCACGATACACCGTACACACGGAAGACTATTTCAATTCATCAAAATCCACGGAATGATTCTAATTCAAGAAATGTGTCATTCATTTTGACGTTTTTGCAGAGGATTGATTTTAGTTGTGCAATTTTACATCTAACTATGGTGTTTGGTGCAGTATTTCTCAAGTTAAAAAATGTGCAACGTGCTGTCAGAGTGTATGTGTGTGTGTGCGTGTGTGGTGTCAGTATGCATGTGGGCAAGTATTGTGTGTGTGTGTCTGTGTGTGTGTGTGTGAGCGTGTGTGCTTGGCGTCAGTATGCATGTGGGCACGTATGTAGTGTGTGTGTTAAGGTGTCTGTGTAAGGATAAAATAAAACATATAAATCTGTGAGTGTGTGGGCCTTCTTCTGACACCACCTGGTATACAGGTCCTGGATGGCAGGAAGCTTGGCCCCAGTGAAGTACTGGGCCGTACTCACCACCCTCTGTAGCGCATTGCATTTGGGTGCCTTGCAGTTGCAATACCAAGCGGTGATGTCGGTGAGTCAAGATGCTCTCAATGGTGCAGCTGTAGAACTTTATGCAGATCTGAGGACCCGTGCCCAAAATAAATTCTGCCTCCTGAGGGGGAAGAGGCGCTGTCTTGCCCTCTTCACAACTGGGTGGGTGTGTGTGGACCATGTTAATTCCTCAGGGATGTGAACAGGGAGGGACTTGAAAGCTCTCGACCCGCTCCACTGCAGCCACATTGATGTGAATTGGGGCGTGAGCGCCGCTCTGTTTCCTGTAGGCCACGATCATCTCCTTTGTCTTGCTGACGTTGAGGGGAAAGGTTGTTGTCCTGGCACCACATTGCCAGGTCTCTAAACTCCTCCCTATAGGCTGCCTCATCGCCGTCTGTGATCAGTCTTACCAACGTTGTGTCGTAAGCAAACTTAATGATGGTGTTGAAGTTATGCGCGGTCATACAGTCATAGCTGAACAGGGAGTAGAGGAGTGGACTAAGCACACACCCCTGAGGGGCCCCGGTGTTGAAGCTCACTACCTGGGGGTGCCTCGTCAGGAAGTCAGTATTCAGTTGCAGAGGTAGTTGTTCTGTTCCAGGGTGCTGAGCTTGGTAATAATCTTGGAGGGGACTATGGTGTTGAATGCTGAGCCTTAGTCAATGAACAGCATTCTTTACCTTGGTGTTCTTGGGCACAGGGACTATGGTGGTCTGCTTGAAACAAGTTGGTATTACAGAGCGGGTCAGGGATATGTTATAAATGTCAGTGGAGACACTTGCCAGCTGGTCAGCGCATGCTCTGAGTATATGTCCTGGTAATCCTTCTGGCCCCGCGGCCTTGTGAATATGAACCTATTTAAAGGTCTTACTCACATCAGCTACGGAGAGCAAGATCACAGTCGTCCGGGAACAGCTGGTGTTCTCATGCATGGTTCAGTGTTGTTTGCATAGAAGCAAGAATTGAAGGCCTTTAGCTCGTCTGGTAGACTTATGTTTGCTGGGCAGCTTATGGCTGGGTTTTCCTTTGTAATCTATGATAGTTTGCAATGATGAGTCATCTAAGCACTTATTAATGAAGCCGGTGACTGATGTGGTAATCTCCTCAATGTTATCGGATCAATCCCGGAACATATTTCAGTCTGTACTCGCGAAACAGTCCTGTTGCTTAGCATCCACTTTATCGGACCACTTCTGTATTGAGTGTGTCACTGGTATTTCCTGTTTGACATTTTGCTGTAAGCAGGAAGCCGGAGGATAGAGTTATATTCTGATTTGCAAAAAAAGGAGGTAGAGGGAGAGCTTTATATGCTTGTCTGTGTGTGGAGTAAAGGTGATCTAGAGTTTTTTCACCTCTAGTTGCATAGGTGACATGCTGGTAAAAATGACAGAAAACTGATTTAATTTTCCCTGCATTAAAATCACTGACTACAAGAAACGCAATCTCTGAATGTGCATTTTCTTGATTGCATATGGCCCTATACAGCTTGTTGAGTGCGGTCCTAGTGCCAGCATCCGTTTGTGTTGGTAATAAGACAGCTACAAAAAATATAGATGAAAACTCTCTTGGTAAATAGTATGGTCTGCAGCTTATCATGAGGTATTCTAACTCAGACCCTTCAAAAATTAAATAAACAGATACTTCTGTGCACAGACTGAAAAAAAATGACTTTTGTGGAACAGCGGTTGAATCATCTATAACATCTCTTCCGACGTGCAGAAATTAAGTTATACTTAGTTATCTAATTATGAAGGTCAATGAATTACATATAAATCAGATCCTAACACATTTACAATCAGTGCTTTAATTAATGCTAAGGATCGTGTTTTTGTATCGACTGACTACCGATAATCTCTCATGACAGCCTGATTAGACTATTGACGTTGTGTGTGCTTGGGGCCTGTGAAACCCCCTGGAATATGTCTGTTTTCGCTAGATAATCAGGATGCCATTGAGTGGTGTGAGTGTCAGGGGAATCTGAGAGCCATCAGGATCAGCATATCACAGGCCTGTTAAACATTGTAGGCCGTTAAATACTGGTGACCGACCTGTGACCTGTCAAACAGCCACCTCTAGGTCTTCTCTCTATCGTAACATACTGTATGGATGGATCAACTACACATCTGTCTTCTCCTCTGGTTAAGGATCAACTACACATCTGTCTTCTCCTCTGGTTATGGATCAACTACACATCTGTCTTCTCTTCTCTGGTAAAGGATCAACTACACATCTGTCTTCTCCTCTGGTTAAGGATCAACTACACATCTGTCTTCTCCTCTGGTAAAGGATCAACTACACATCTGTCTTCTCCTCTGGTTATGGATCAACTACACATCTGTCTTCTCTTCTCTGGTTAAGGATCAACTACACATCTGTCTTCTCCTCTCTGGTAAAGGATCAACTACACATCTGTCTTCTCTTCTCTGGTAAAGGATCAACTACACATCTGTCTTCTCTTCTCTAGTAAAGGATCAACTACACATCTGTCTTCTCTTCTCTGGTAAAGGATCAACTACACATCTGTCTTCTCTTCTCTGGTAAAGGATCAACTACACATCTGTCTTCTCTACTCTGGTAAAGGATCAACTACACTTTTCTCTTCTCTTCTCTGGTTAGGGATCAACTACACATCTGTCTTCTCTTCTCTGGTTAGGGATCAACTACACATCTGTCTTCTCTTCTCTGGTAAAGGATCAACTACACATCTGTCTTCTCTTCTCTGGTAAAGGATCAACTACACATCTGTCTTCTCTTCTCTGGTAAAGGATCAACTACACATCTGTCTTCTCCTCTGGTAAAGGATCAACCATCAACCATCAAAGTTTGATCTGGTGACACACACACCAGCCTGTTGGATCTTTCTAACTCTCTGGAAGTGTGTTATCCTCCATTGTATGACGCTGGACAGTTTATCAGCACAGCATATCTAAGGTATCACACTCCAAGACATATGTCAGGACTAGCCTATACGTCAATGACGAACCGACTGTGATGGATGGTTATTCACACCAGGCCAACATACATACTGTACATCGTATCCTTTACAAACATAAATGCCTTGTAGCCCCACATGAACCCTATGTAGCATAGTGTAAGTAATCTTCATCGAACCACTAAAATAGCTCTAAAATAGCAGAGCCATGCTTGGGGTTATCTTACTTGTGAACAGAACTTATTAAAACACCTCTCCCTGAGTCAAAGCAAAGCACAAAGGTTAAAATAGTTGTAGCTTTTATTTTGATGATTAAATCAACAGTAGCCTTTTCACAAGCAACTACAACCCACACACAGACAGAAAGCCAGAGGAAAATCAAAGAAACATTATGTTCTTTAAGTTTAGTCGATACATCATTGTCATTATAGAGGAAAACAGATGTGACAAGACAACCATACTCCAAACTCAATTATATTAGAATGATTATGCAAAAACACTACTTTTATTCTGCTTTTTTTAAAATTACAATTATGTAGGCCTAATTTAAATGTGCCATTGCACCTGCAGCTGGGACTTTCATTTAAATTCCAATGTGCCTCGAGCTCTGGCGACAGGTGCTCTCTGAGAGCCAATATGCCGCTCGCTCACTGCACAGTAGCCCATAGCGTGCACCAAACACCTAGGTCAACTTCCCAACAAGGGCAGAATCTCATGAATTATATAAAACACCCAAAATAAAACTGCACCTATTTTATTTGAAGTCAGAGCAGTTTTCATATTCTGATTTTGCATTAGTCCAGGTATTCAAGCAAATGAAAGACTCTCTATCCAGCAGTGACACCAGTTGTTGCCATTTAAAGCCATATCCAAGAACATGTCCTTTCAAGACACCCGGATCCCCCCCCCCCCAAAAAAAACGCTTTGGTTATACATAAAAAGTAAGCAAATAATGTAGCTACTTACAGTTCGCAGGAACTGGATGTCATCCTCTCCTTCTCCGCCCTCAGCCATGGCTGTGAAGGAGCCTGTTTAGACTATGAAAGCCACCACTGACTGGAGATGCAGTAGGCTAGACAGAAACGCGATGCTGTAGCTCTCCTGCCGATATTAGCATGGAGCTAATTCCACAACCATATAGGGCAGACCGGGCAAGCCCCTCCCCTCTCGCGTCCACTGCACACCTCACCGCGGATTGTCACTCAATGCCTACCCACCCCGGACTGTGTGCTCCCTGCGGCTGCCAATGTCAGCAGTACGCTGAGTGAGCTATGGTGGGTGCGAGAGGAGAGGAGACGAGACGAGCACGCCTCGGCAAGCGGACGAGCCTACTGCTATTTAATGATTCAGAATGAAATGACAAAGTCTGTCACTATCACTCTGCCAGGCGTGTTTAAAAAGCAGGAGTCATTAGTTTTATGTTAATAATAATAATAATAATGGGTCAGAACGGAGAATTGAATAACAATAATTGTGTTGAATACAAAGTTAGATTGTAGGGGCACCTCTCTCTTTCCCGCTCTGTCACTCTCTGTTGAGATGGTACAAGACATCTACAATATAAAAGTGTATACAATTTTACTACATTGATTTCTTGAAAACAATGATAACAATCGTATTCTTCTCAATTGAAAATGGATTACTCTTGTATGTAAGGATGACTGTCCTCTCTTCAAAAAATATGATTCTCTTTTGTTTGGGTACATCGCTACATTTTCTTTTTAAAGAAACGTAAAGCAATGTACGTACACAGCCTTGGAATAGCCTACCTACCCAAACACTGGACCCCAGGCTACATTGTAGGAAATTAATTAGCCCTATCTGGTTGACAAATGCTGCCTGCTTAGCCGTTTTCCTCATGTCCAGGTGTTGTAGTTACAATACTATCAACCATGAATTCAATTTATAGGATTAAGTCATCAGGGATGGGCAACTGGCTGGCCAATTTGACAAACATTTCTTTAAAAATACATATATATATTTTAACTCAGTCGTGGCTCAACATGCTGTTGAGAGTTAGACTAATATAATACATCAGCTGCAATTCCGAACTGTGGTTGTGCATCAGCCGTCACTAAATTAGCCCATGTCAGCAAAATGTTTTTAGATTGGTAAATGAGTCTAGCAGCCAGCAATCTAAATGTGTGGTAAACACGATCAGATTACTAACTGGGGTGGGGCCCATTGATGATCAGTTGTCATATTAAAAACGGCAAAACATTTGCCTCCACCATATAGCAAAATGTGCATAATTGCAAGTAATTAGCTGTCGGTATGCTGAGTTCTGTTTTGTATGTGTGTGTGTGTGTGTGTGTGGCCATGTCCCTCATCAAAGATGCTGATCCCTGAAGTAGCCTAACATAAAGTAGTCCTAAATGAGATTTATTTATTTAGAAACTATGTAGCGGCTCCATTAGCCGAAGGATTCCATTTGGCTAGTCAACTCCAACTTTGAACTCTCTCTTTGCCAACACGTGCACGACCACATGCTTGCACTGCCTTATCACACTTTGAAGAACTGTAAGAAAAGTGTCCGTCTCCAGATTATGCCGTGACAGCACACACATACGTGTTTTGTTGTTGAAGTCACTGCTGACATCTAGTGGAGTCCACTTAGTGGACCATTCGTTGTCATTTTAATGGGTTGAAAAACAAAGTCACAACAAATAGATAGCACTTTATTATTTTTTATTTTTTATTAAATCAACGTTTATTAGTTTATCAATCTAACTCTTATTTACTTCATGCTTTAGCAGTAGTTAGTCCATATTTCCAGTAAATGGCGCTGTTGCACTATAGTAGTGGGGGAAGCAACAAGTACTGGCCAAGCGCGCACACCATTCCTCAGAATGTAGTGACAGAACTGTGTAAATTTATCTTTATCACTAATGTTGTATGTATGTAACAGCATGTTTAAACTTTCTAATATTGAAAGAACATCATAACGTTTGGGAAAAGGTTTGAGGTGTTATTTTTTGTTTAAAACTGAGTGAGTGAAGAACGTGATTGAGAATGACTGTTTGCTTTATGCTAGCTGTGGTAAAAAATGTCAAATTAAATACATATATTTTTCACAAGTCACATAGAGACTTTGGGTTTTTCTGAGTAAATAAATGTACATGATTTCCTGGAAGTCATTGTGGTAAAATGGTGGCGCGCACGCTGGAAGTCATTGTGAGTAAAAATAAGACCAGTGGCGCACAGGGACAAGACATGATAATCAATGACTGGAAGTCATTGTGGTAAAAAATGGTCACATAGAGACTTTGCGTTTTTCTGACGCTGATTTCCTGTCATTGTAAACGGACTTTAGTGCAAGAGAGACTAGTTCATGTTGCCTACACTGTTTTGAAGCTGAATGTAATGTTTATCCGTTTTCTACATGTGTAGCAATATTCAGACATGACAGTTGTTTATCTTGATCTAAAAGTGTTTATGTTTGGGGAATGAGGAGATATACTATAGGTAAAGTGCACTTGTGTTGTGTATTAAATGTTTTGTTGTAATTAGTTATCAATCGATTGAAATGAATTAATAGGGAAATATTTGAAATGAGAAAAGGTATATAGAGAATAAAGAAAGTGTCAGAACTGTCAGGACGATAACTTTTGTGTCCGTTTCTCGTTATCACTAAAGGCCACTTTCAGATTCAGTTTGAGGCTAGTAACATAATGCATATATGAAAATCATAAATGCTACGGCAAATGGTTAGAAATGCTAAATTGGCACTCTGACATTACCCCATTGAAGTTGACATTTAAAATGGTTAAGGTTCAGGGTAGGGTTTAGGGTTAAGGTTCAGGGTAGGGGTTAAGGTTCAGGGTAGGGGTTAGGGTAGGGGTTAAGGTTCAGGCTAGGGGTTAGGGTTCAGGGTTAAGTTTAGGGTAGGGATTAGGGTTAAGGTTAGGGTAAGGGTTAAGGTTCAGGGTAGGGACATCACAAGGATCCCGATAGCACTAATCATGGTGTGCGACAACACAGAATGTTAAGGTGAACTATACAGGACATTACTCTAGTCTAGTGTGTCAAGGTGAACTATACAGGACATTACTCTAGTCTAGTGTGTCAAGGTGAACTATACAGGACATTACTCTAGTCTAGTGTGTTAAGGTGAACTATACAGGACATTACTCTAGTCTAGTGTGTCAAGGTGGACATTACTCTAGTCTAGTGTGTCAACTATACAGGACATTACTCTAGTCTAGTGTGTCAAGGTGAACTATACAGGACATTACTCTAGTCTAGTGTGTCAAGGTGAACTATACAGGACATTACTCTAGTCTAGTGTGTCAAGGTGAACTATACAGGACATTACTCTAGTGTGTTAAGGTGAACTATACAGGACATTACTCTAGTGTGTTAAGGTGCACTATACAGGACATTACTCTAGTGTGTTAAGGTGAACTATACAGGACATTACTCTAGTGTGTTAAGGTGAACTATACAGGACATTACTCTAGTCTAGTGTGTCAAGGTGAACTATACAGGACATTACTCTAGTGTGTTAAGGTGAACTATACAGGACATTACTCTAGTGTGTTAAGGTGCACTATACAGGACATTACTCTAGTGTGTTAAGGTGAACTATACAGGACATTACTCTAGTGTGTTAAGGACATTACTCTAGTGTGTTACTATACAGGACATTACTCTAGTGTGTGTCAAGGTGTGTGTTAACTATACAGGACATTACTCTAGTCTAGTGTGTCAAGGTGAACTATACAGGACATTACTCTAGTCTAGTGTGTCAAGGTGAACTATACAGGACATTACTCTAGTCTAGTGTGTCAAGGTGAACTATACAGGACATTACTCTAGTCTAGTGTGTCAAGGTGAACTATACAGGACATTACTCTAGTCTAGTGTGTCAAGGTGAACTATACAGGACATTACTCTAGTCTAGTGTGTGTTAAGGTGAACTATACAGGACATTACTCTAGTGTGTTAAGGTGAACTATACAGGACATTACTCTAGTGTGTTAAGGTGCACTATACAGGACATTACTCTAGTGTGTTAAGGTGAACTATACAGGACATTACTCTAGTGTGTTAAGGTGAACTATACAGGACATTACTCTAGTGTGTTAAGGTGCACTATACAGGACATTACTCTAGTGTTTCAAGGTGAACTATACAGGACATTACTCTAGTGTGTTAAGGTGCACTATACAGGACATTACTCTAGTCTAGTGTGTCAAGGTGAACTATACAGGACATTACTCTAGTCTAGTGTGTCAAGGTGAACTATACAGGACATTACTCTAGTCTAGTGTGTCAAGGTGAACTATACAGGACATTACTCTAGTCTAGTGTGTCAAGGTGAACTATACAGGACATTACTCTAGTCTAGTGTGTCAAGGTGAACTATACAGGACATTACTCTAGTGTGTTAAGGTGAACTATACAGGACATTACTCTAGTGTGTTAAGGTGCACTATACAGGACATTACTCTAGTGTGTTAAGGTGAACTATACAGGACATTACTCTAGTGTGTTAAGGTGAACTATACAGGACATTACTCTAGTGTGTTAAGGTGCACTATACAGGACATTACTCTAGTGTTTCAAGGTGAACTATACAGGACATTACTCTAGTGTGTTAAGGTGCACTATACAGGACATTACTCTAGTCTAGTGTGTCAAGGTGAACTATACAGGACATTACTCTAGTCTAGTGTGTCAAGGTGAACTATACAGGACATTACTCTAGTCTAGTGTGTCAAGGTGAACTATACAGGACATTACTCTAGTCTAGTGTGTCAAGGTGAACTATACAGGACATTACTCTAGTCTAGTGTGTCAAGGTGAACTATACAGGACATTACTCTAGTGTGTTAAGGTGAACTATACAGGACATTACTCTAGTGTGTCAAGGTGAACTATACAGGACATTACTCTAGTGTGTTAAGGTGAACTATACAGGACATTACTCTAGTCTAGTGTGTCAAGGTGAACTATACAGGACATTACTCTAGTCTAGTGTGGTGAACAAGGACATTACTCTAGTCTAGTGTGTCACTATACAGGACATTACTCTAGTCTAGTGTGTCAAGGTGAACTATACAGGACATTACTCTAGTCTAGTGTGTCAAGGTGAACTATACAGGACATTACTCTAGTGTGTTAAGGTGAACTATACAGGACATTACTCTAGTGTGTTGAACTATACAGGTGCACTATATACAGGACATTACTCTAGTGTGTTCAAGGTGAACTATACAGGACATTACTCTAGTCTAGTGTGTCAAGGTGAACTATACAGGACATTACTCTAGTGTGTTAAGGTGCACTATACAGGACATTACTCTAGTGTGTTAAGGTGAACTATACAGGACATTACTCTAGTGTGTTAAGGTGCACTATACAGGACATTACTCTAGTGTGTTAAGTTACTCTAGTGTTTCAACTATACAGGACATTACTCTAGTGTGTTAAGGTGCACTATACAGGACATTTACTCTAGTGTGTTAAGGTGCACTATACAGGACATTACTAGTGTGTTAAGTTGAACTAGTGTGTTTAAGGTGCACTATACAGGACATTACATGTTAAGGTGCACTATACAGGACATTACTCTAGTGTGTTAAGGTGCACTATACAGGACATTACTCTAGTGTGTTAAGGTGCACTATACAGGACATTACTCTAGTGTGTTAAGGTGCACTATACAGGACATTACTCTAGTGTGTTAAGGTGCACTTGCTGCTCTGCAAAGACTCTGGGTCGGCCAGCAGGAGGTCTATTTCCTCCTTCATCAACCAACCACATGACAGCTGGCTCAGGTGTCAGATTAGCCTCATATAGTGCACTCAGCGTGTGTGCGTGTGTTTTGTTCAGATCTGCTGACCTGAATAGTGTGGGCACACATAGATAGGTGATGTAGCTCAAATAGATGCTGGGTTTTTAGGGGTAACGGTCCAAATCGGCCCCTCATACCATAAGAGATGAAAGTGTTTGTCGAATAGGGGATGAGAATTGGGATGAATGATTATTTAACTAGGCAAGTCAGTTAAGGACACATTCTTATTTACAATGACGGCCTAGGAACAGTGGGTTAACTGCCTTGCTCAGGGGCAGAACCTGTCAGCTCAGGGATTCGATCTAGCAACCTTTTGGTTACTGGCCATGGCTCTAACCACTAGGCTACCTGCCACCCCAAAAATGCAACCCAGATACATAAAACTCTATACAACATCAGTTGCAGGTGGTCACAGTATTTCAGTAAGCCTACCTTGTAGGTTAAATTCATTCCCCTATATGTTAATCTGTCTCCAGGTTTATTCTATTAGATAGAGAAACCCTGCACGGATTAAGGTTAAGGTATTAGCTACCCTTAAATCCCTTTTCACCGTCTGCCTGTTTATTCTGTCTGTAGCCTGTCTGCCCCATCCAATACCTATCACACGGTTCACTGTCACTGGATTTCAGGCAAATGCTCCAATTGGAGCCGTCCCAATAGCCGTTGGACAGAGACGATTGGTTCATGACCTGTCAGTAACAGCAGCAGGCCGGGTTCTGTCGCTTGTCAAAGTGAAAATGTAAATCTCAGTGCATGCTATTATGCCAGCGCTCTTTGGAATGTAGGGTCTGAGGATGCAACAGAAAAGGGTAAGTATTTATCAATAGTTTCTATGTTTGTGTTTTTGAAAATTAACTTGTAGACATTTTAAATTGTACATTTTCATCATAGCTTTTGACACTTTTGTCATCTTGGGGTAGTTTTAGCCTTTGTGTTCACTGATACAGAAAAAAAACGATCTGCGCGTAATGTGTGCGTAATGTGTGCGTAATGTGTGCGTAATGTGTGCGTAATGTGTGCGTAATGTGTGCGTAATGTGTGCGTAATGTGTGTGTAATTATGACTTGCCCATTGGTGGTCTGTATTCAGGACTATTAGTGCAAAACTCATATCGGATTGATCCGAACATGTTAAAAGTTGAATACCATTGAAACAGTGCATTGTAATAATAGTGCAATAACTAATTACCAGACATTTTCAGAAAATCACAATAGAAACAAAAAATACGACTTTATTTTAATTGTATTTAGCTGTTTTTATTATTATACCATTTCAATTTACAATACAATAGAAAAAAACAACATAGTGCATCACTACACATACATTTTCTCTGAAGAAACAAAAATAACATTATAAAGTAAAAAAATAAAATCACAACAATTGACTTTCAAACGTTAAAGTACCTCAAATAAATGGAATAAAGTCCAGGGGTTACAGTTGTACAAACCTATGATAGAGTTGTAAGAATACAGTGTTTTTTTGTGTTATTGACTAATTCTAGAGATTTTATTAAATATTGGATTTCAAGGAAAAATATATTGCATTTGGGGACATATTTCAAACGTGTGTTTTTGTGTATATCCAATTTACCAGAGAGAATGAAAAAGTAAAGATTAATTTAGTAGTTTTGTGTAACGAAGTTCGTCTGTTGTTTGAAGAGAGTCAGACCGAAATGCAGCGTGTAGGTTACTCATGACTTTTAATGAAGATAAATGCAGTACATGAAATAACTGAAGAAGAAAACAACAAACGAGTGAAACTAATTACAGCCTATCTGGTGACTAACACAGAGACAGGTACAATCACCCACGAAATACAACGCGCACTCAGGCTACCTAAATACGGTTCCCAATCCGAGACGACGAGAATCAGCTGACTCCAATTAGGAATGCCTCAGGCAGCCAAGCCTAACTAGACACACCCCTACTAATACACACTCCCATTTAATACAAACCACAATACGAAATACAACATATAAACTCATGTCACACCCTGGCCTACCCAAACATATAACAAAAACACAAGATACAATGACCAAGGCGTGACATTTTGTTTTCATTTGAACAATAACATACTACATCTTTCATTGTAAAAACATGGGTTTTATTGATGGAATAAAAAATTTAAATACTTAACTCGCTCTAAACTAACTTCACAGAATCACACTCGTAAAAAAAATGTGTATAATAGTTTCCTCTTCTTTATCACAGAAAAGCCATATGTCCTCTAAATCCATGAATTTAGACAACACGTTCTTGCAAGGGGATATTTTGTGCAAGATTTTAAAGTTAATTTATTTGACTTTATTTGATATTCAAAATGTGTGAAGGAGCAACCAAGCTTTCTTCCATTCAATTTCAGTAATATATTCATTCCTGAAGAATTTCCCTCTAGGAGAGATCTTGTTCTTGGAGACATTTGTTACTTATTTTTGGGGGGCTATTTAAAAAAATGTGTTGTTGGTTAACGGGTTGGTAAGTAAGCCTTTAACTGTATGTTCTACACCTGTTGTATTTGGCGCATGTGACAAATAACATTTGATTTGACAAAAATGATCTAATTAATGTATTATTACATTTATTATCCAGCAGGGGGCAACATTCCAACATACATTGTGCATCTACCTTGACATGATCTCCAAAACACAAATGAGATTTTATTAATTTAGTAAAACCTGAAAGTATTGCTTTGCATATGGAATTAGATTCTTTATAATGTATTGGGAAGTTATATGTTTGTAAGAACTTCCTATAAGAGAGTATATTTCCTTCTTTATTAAATATCTCAAGCACAAATATCATATTTATTTCAAATCAATTAGGGAAGAACATAGACTTGTTTTTAACAACAATATATTTGTTGTTCCACAGAAGTTCTTTGTGTGGGAAGAGTGTCACGCCTTGGTCTTAGTATTTTGTGTTTTCTTTAATTATTTGTTCAGGCCAGGGTGTGACATGGGGTTATTGTATTGTCGTATTGGATTTTTTGTAGGCATTGGGATTGTGATTGATTAGGGGTGTGTCTAGTATAGGCTTGGCTGCCTGAGGCGGTTCTCAATCAGAGTCAGGTGATTCTTGTTGTCTCTGATGGGGAACCGTATTTAGGTAGCCTGGGTTTCACTTTGTATTTCGTGGGTGATTGTTCCTGTCTCTGTGTAGTTTCACCAGATAGGCTGTATTAGGTTTCACGTTCCGTTTTGTTGTTTTGTATTTGTATCAGTTATTTCATGTACCGCGATTCATTCATTAAAGACGTGAGTAACCACCACGCTGCATTTCGGTCCGACTCTCTTTCAACAAACGAAGAACGCCGCTACAAAGAGGTTGTGGACATAGTTTCCAGGCTAAAATGGCTTGTTCATTACATTTTGACAGTTTGATAGGTAATTTTGCTGGAGAATAGTTGCACTTCCACAAAAATTGAAGACTGCCCAATTTCATAAAAATATGACAGGGTATGAAGTACCATATAGATTCATAGGTCAGCATACATTTTTTTATCCAGTTTACTTTCAAGGTATTGTTGATATCAATGAAATCTAGCACTTCAAGTCCACAATCCACGCTCTTTGCTTTGATATTACAGACTTTTTAAGTTTGCGTTGTTTATTTTTACATATAAAGTCTAGGAAAGTGTTGTTGACATCCTTGCTGGTTTGATCAGCTACAGATAGGGATAGAGCAGGGAGGACAAAACGTGACAGACCCTCTGCTTTGTACAGTTATTCTAATTAAGTTCCATACCAGAAGCAGAGGAGATTTGATAATATTTAGTGCAATAGCAACTCGATCCTTATCTTTTAGAAACAGATTTGTATCCCTAATTGAGATATTTTATTTATTTATTTTCCAAATATTGAAATACCTTCTAATTCAGGGATGTTTAAAATGCTAATAGATAGTAATTCTACAACTAAAAGGAATAAGAAAGCTGAAATAGGACAACCCTGGCGTAGACCACGGTGGATATTAAATATTCTGGTTGTGTTACAATTAATCATAATAGAACTATTAATATTGTTATAAAACATATTGATATCAGAGACAAAGATAGTCCCGAAACCAAAAGTGTACAGGGAAGGAATTAGGAATTTGTGTTCTATTGTATCAAATGCTTTACAAAAGTCGAGGAATAAAATAATAGCCTCGGAGTCAACTGAATCAGCTCAAGTCTAAAACAAACCTAATGTTACAGCTGCTGTGGCGATGTGGGTTGACACCTGGTTGAGGAGCTGCTGCACAGTGGCTGAGAGAGACTCCATTGATTTGGAGGTAGACTCTGTTGTCTTTTCATTAATGGCCAGTTTCTCAAAGATGGCTTTGAGAATGTCAGGGTTGGTAGAATAATTTTCGACTGCCCTGTATCTGGCAGGAGGGTTCTTACTCGTCATAGGTGGCAGTGGTGAATATAAGGAGTCTTTTACCATGAGTTCTGGAAGGTCTTTAACTGCCTTAATTTTGCTGTACCCCAGGAAGAATAGCTGCTGCCAAAGCAGCAGCTAATGGGGATCCATAATAAATACAAATACAAAATATGTGGGCTGCATGCTTCTGTCTCGCTGCTTGCATCTGAGGTGATTAGCATCTGTTCAGCCAATGGAGTCGTGATCACCGTGTTTTCCAATCACCTTCTGTTACTTCATATAGGTAAGGGTCAGTTTACAAAAAAATATATTAAAATCCATGAGTATTGATCATTATCTTCCTGGTTTATCGGGAAGTACGTTCAAATACACCCACTCAAAGTGATGCCATCTTGGCCTTGAAAAGATAACTTTATTGCCTATTGTCCGGCACAGTGTACATATCATAATACCCATAAAACCTAGCCGTAAAACCCAGTAATGGTTCCAATCATTTTTGCGTATGGGATATTAGAACTACTCCATATAAGGTCTGTTTTTTGTGTAGGCTTACCCTGGTGTGACGTTTTGATAGCCATGTAATTCTCTCTTGGATAAGGTGAGTTTTATGAATATATTCACCTCAATTTACTCCCAAAAATTCAAAATACTAAATAGCAACAGAAAAGACCTCAGCAACACTACAACTTCCTGCAGGAAGCTCCTGCACTTCATCTCTAGCCAACACTAAACTACCATTCACCAGCACGGGATCAGATATCTTTATGCCCAATCCATGTCATTTAAGTCCCCTTTCTCTGTCTTAGCTAGCCAGTGACTACACTTTAGCTGGCTAGTTAGCAGAGCAGTACAGTGCATTCGTAAAGTATTCAGACCCCTTCCCCTTTTTCCAAATGTTGTTACGTTACAGCCTTATTCATCAATCTACACATAATACTCCATAATAACAAATTGAAAACAGGTTTTTATAAATACCTCATTTACATAAGTATTCAGACCCTTTGCTATGAGACTCGAAATTGAGCTCAGGTGCATCCTGTTTCCATTGATCACTCTTGATATGTTTCCACAACTTGACTGGAGTCCACCTGTGGTCAATTAAATTGATTGAACATGTTTTGGAAAGGTACACACCCGTCTATATAAGGTCCCACAGTTGAAAGTGCATGTCAGAGCAAAAACCAAGCCATGATGTTGAAGGAATTGTCAGTAGAGCTCCGAGACAGGATTATGTTGAGGCACAGATCTGGGGAAGGGTACCAAAACATTTCTGCAGCATTGAAGGTCCCCAAGAACACGGAGGCCTCCATCATTTTTAAATGGAAGACGTTTGCGACCACAAAGACTCTTCCTAAAGCTGGCTGCCCGGCCAAACTGAGCAATCGGGGGAGAAGGGCCATGGTCAGGGAGGTGACAAAGAACCCGAGAACTCTGACAGAGCTCCAGAGTTCCTCTGTAGAGATGGGAAAACCTTCCAGAAGGACAACACTCAACAAACCAGGCCTTTATGGTAGAGTATCCAGACGGAAACCACTCCTCAGTAAAAGGCACATGACAGCCCACTTGGAGTTTGCCAAGAGGCACCTAAAGGACTCTAAGACAATGAGAAACACGATTCTCTGGTCTGATGAAACCAAGATTGCACTATTTGGCCTGAATGCAGAGAGATCCTTGTTGAAAACCTGCTCCAGAGTGCTCAGGACCTCAAATGGGGGTGAAGTTTCACCTTCTAACAGGACAACGACTTTAAGCACACAGCCAAGACAACGCAGGAGCGGCTTCGGGACAAGTCTCTCAATGTCCTTGAGTGGCCCAGCCAGAGTCCAGACTTAAACCCGATAGAACATCTCTGGAGAGACCTGAAAATAGCTGTGCAGTGACTTTCCCCATCCAACCTGACAGAGCCTGAGAGGATCTGCAGAGGAGAATGGGAGAAACTCCCTAAATGCAGGTGTACCAAGCTTGTAGCGTCATACCCAAGAAGACTCAAGGCTGTAATCGGTGCCAATGGTGCTTCAACAAAGTTGCATTAAAAAAAAATGTTTTTGTGTAGATTGATGAAGACAAAAAAAACGATTGAATCCATTTGGAATACTTAGCCTAGATAATTGTTAGTACAGTATGTTGACTTTGGTGTCTATTTCAGACCTCATAGCATTTTTCAAGGATGAGCAGAAGAGCATTAAAAGGGGTGAAGACCACTAGAAGTCTGGTCATGTGGAGAAGACCACTAGAAGTCTGGTCATGTGGAGAAGACCACTATCAGCCTGGCCATGTGGAGAAGACCACTAGAAATCTGGTCATGTGGAGAAGACCACTAGAAGTCTGGTCATATGGAGAAGACCACTAGAAGTCTGGTCATGTGGAGAAGACCACTATCAGTCTGGCCATGTGGAGAAGACCACTATCAGCCTGGTCATGTGGAGAAGACCACTATCAGCCTGGTCATGTGGAGAAGACCACTATCAGCCTGGCCATGTGGAGAAGACCACTATCAGTCTGGCCATGTGGAGAAGACCACTGTCAGTCTGGCCATGTGGAGAAGACCACTGTCAGTCTGGCCATGTGGAGTGTCAGTCTGGCCATGTGGAGAAGACCATATGGATGAAGACCACTATCAGTCTGGCCATGTGGAGTCAGTCTGGCCATGTGGAGAAGACCACTATCAGCCTGGCCATGTGGAGAAGACCACTATCAGTCTGGTCATGTGGAGAAGACCACTATCAGCCTGGCCATGTGGAGAAGACCACTATCAGTCTGGTCATGTGGAGAAGACCACTATCAGCCTGGCCATGTGGAGAAGACCACTATCAGTCTGGTCATGTGGAGAAGACCACTATCAGCCTGGCCATGTGGAGAAGACCACTGTCAGTCTGGTGTGGAGAAGACCATGTGGAGAAGACCACTATCAGCCTGGCCATGTGGAGAAGACCACTGTCAGTCTGGTCCATGTGGCCATGAAAGACCACTATCAGCCTGGCACTGCCTGGCCATGTGGAGAAGACCACTGTCAGTCTGGCCATGTGGAGAAGACCACTGTCAGTCTGGCCATGTGGAGAAGACCACTGTCAGTGTGGCCATGTGGAGAAGACCACTGTCAGTCTGGCCATGTGGAGAAGACCACTATCAGTGTGGCCATGTGGAGAAATGCAGCTATAGTGAGTGGTAACTTACTGGTTTGGTCTGGGCCAGCATGAGGGATAAAGTTTATCCTGTGTCGGTGAATGTAGATATTAAGTTTGAGAATCTAAGCAATACAATGTGTTCTATACAGCTGTAAACACCACAAGGAAAGAGCCGCTTAATCAATTATATAATCATTATCCAGATTACCCCGGATACCAGACTTCTAGAATGTTGTCACTGATGAGAATGAATCCCCAAATCTATTGACATTCAGAATTGACTTGGTTAGAATGGCCTATTTATTGCCTTAGCTCCCTTATCTTACCTCGTTTGCACTCACTGTATATAGACTTTTTGTTTTCTTTTGTTCTACTGTATTGTTGACTATGTTTTGTTTATTCCATGTGTAACTCTGTGTTGTTGTATGTGTCGAATTGCTATGCTTTATCATGGCCAGGTCACAGTTGTAAATGAGAACTTGTTCTCAAATGGCCTAACTGGGTAAATAAAGGTGAAATAAATATAAATCAATAAAAGACATCCAGTCTGTATTGTAGTTTCATAACCAGAGACAAAACTTCAGAGGCACAGTATTTATTTATTCAGAGTGGTACATGCATTCACGCAGTCTTGAACTATAGGATACTTCCCACTATATGATATGATATGTCAAGTGATACCGATAATGTCAAGTGATACCGATGATGTCAAGTGATACCGATAATGTCAAGTGATACCGATAATGTCTAGTGATACCGATAATGTCAAGTGATACCGATAATGTCAAGTGATACTGCCTCTGTGAAGACCGTCCCTACTGGCACCAGGATCCCCGGTCAGTTCAACATCACGGGAAGAG
This sequence comes from Oncorhynchus gorbuscha, assembly GCF_021184085.1. Lineage (NCBI taxonomy): Eukaryota > Metazoa > Chordata > Actinopteri > Salmoniformes > Salmonidae > Oncorhynchus > Oncorhynchus gorbuscha. The sequence goes on from NC_060184.1 coordinate 10,127,241, forward strand.
ACACTTGCTTCTTTGTTGTCGTGGACCACCAAAGCCTCCATCACCATCCTCGTCCAGCGTGACGACCTCTGGCGGAGTCATAATGCCGGACCAGAGTTATTCAACGACCACGTGCTCCCAAAGTTGGCAACAGTCAACATCTGCACACATCTTGTAAATAGTTTATTCCACACGCACACACACACACACACACACACACACACACACACACACACACACACACACACACACACACACACACACACACACACACACACACACACACACACACACACACACACACACACACACACACACACACACACACACACACACACACACACACACACACACACTAGGCTCCCAGAATAGGTTATATTACACACAAGTTTTGCTCAAAGCAGCCACCTAAAGTAGTGTAGTTAACTTTATCACGGGCGCATTGGGAATGTATATCTGTGATGTTCAAATGATGTCTTACTTGCTGAAGGCCCCGGTCATTCCTGCCTATACCTAAGTTCAATCACAAAAGCTGGTCTGAGTGCCTCTCCTCACAGTTCAATTCAGTAGTACAATACAAGTCACATTGTATTTTAGCATGGGCACAGCTGGAATTTATATAGGTGATGTTTAAATGATTCCTAACGCGTCCTTTTCTTTCCCAATAGAAAATGGCAGCTGCCTGAGCATTTCCAGTATTTACTTTTTCCGTTCAGCTCATTTTGCTGTTATACCAGGTCATTTACAAATGTAACAGCACAGCATCATGCCACTTGTACTCAAACTATTAATTAGCCGGGTGAATTTGAAGATATATCTGCACAGTATGTTTTGTAAGCTAACTAGCCAGCCAGTTCAAGATAAAGCAAAGCAACATCTAAGCAAAAGGCAACCTGCTATCCCCGGCACCTGTCGTCATCCCCGGCGCCTGTCGTCATCCCCGGCGCCTGTCGTCATCCCCGGCGCCTGTCGTCATCCCCGGGACCTGTCGTCATCCCCGGCGCCTGTCGTCATCCCCGGCGCCTGTCGTCATCCCCGGCGCCTGTCGTCATCCCCGGCGCCTGTCGTCATCCCCGGCGCCTGTCGTCATCCCCGGCGCCTGTCGTCATCCCCGGCACCTGTCGTCATCCCTGGTGCCTGGAAGTTCAACGTTACCATTGAGCTCTAAATAAGAGGTAAGTAGAGTTGGACACACACGACAAAAGCCATCGGGACTGATTAACTAGAGAGAGAGCAAGAGAACATCAAAGGACGGGAGAGGCATCAGCCACAGCACATCCTCTTGCTGAGGGTGATGTAGATCATGTGTTGCTTCCGCAGGTCACGCCTCATGTCTAAAACATGGGAGAAAATTGGTGACAAAGTCCATTTCGATGCAATTTACAAATTCAATGTTTTACACAATATTGTATCATATTTCATGAGTTACTGACCTGTTCATCCACTACCTTTTATAGTAAATACAAGTGTAACAACGTGCAAATAGTTGAAGTAGGAAAGGGAAAATAAAGAGACAGATAGTTTGTATTAACAAATATGTTTGTTCTTCACTGGTTACCCTTGTCTTGTGGAAACAGGTCACACATCTTGATGCTGTGATGGCTCACTGTAGTATTTCACCTAATAGATATGGGAGTTTATCAAGATTGGATTCATTTTCAAATTCTTTGTGAGTTTGTAATCTGTGGGCAGTATGTGTCTCTAATATGGTCATACTCTCTCTGTCTGTCTCTTTCTCTCTCTCTCTCTGAGATAATGTAATATCTCATCAGTTATAATCTAATCTTGCAAGGTTTCTATTTCTGTCAGGGAAAGTTTGTGGTCAGGTGCTCTGTGAAGAGACAGACGGGATGTTTTTGCTCTTCAAAAAAGTTTTAGGTTTACATAAAAAATGTTTCCTTGTTCATTATCGTATGCGCTTATATTCCATTCTAATCCACTCATCTACCTTGCCTGAATAAAACGGTCCCACAACTCAAGCCAGAAAGATATCCTAACATAACCAACCATTTCTTTTTCATTAGGAGGAAACCATTCCAAAGGAAACGGAAGAAAGTCCATTGATGAGCTGCTAGACTACGTTGTTCAGACACTTCAAGACACTTTTCAGCCAGTTTACATGCCAACTACCATAGCAGTTGTTATTATGGAAGGGACCCACAGCGCCTTGCGTCTGTACCAAACCATCAGGGAGAGGAGCTCTGTGAGGCCGTTCATCCTCACCCCCACCCCTATCCAAAGGGGCCCCGGCTCCTCCCTCCACAAGACCGCCTCTCTTAGGGCTCAACCAATCATTTCCCACCATCCAACGGAGGAGGGGCCAGTTGAGACAGTGCAGTGGGATCAGTCAGGAGAACTTGGGTTTAAAAAGCAGAAACAGAGTTTTGAGGAGGACAGCAAGGCGGATGTTTTAGGATCATCATCAGACTCTGAGCTCCACTGGTTGGCTGACCTCCACCTGCTACCTCTCTGTTCGGAGTGTAAGGCCAGGGTTGGGATGGGGAACCAGGGAGGTAAGCTCAAGCACCTGGGCTCAGAGGAGAGCCTCGATGGTTGCTCACCTAGATTACCACCAGACCCCCAGGCGACCAGGAGAAGGAGGACTGGGGGGATGAACGGCACCAGTAGCCTACAGCACACCCTCACCCGGTCCCCTGGGACCCCACGGACAGCAGGGAGCTCCAAGAGAATGAGGCTGAAGAGTTTGTGGAAGATGAGTGCTCACCCAGCCGAGGAGACGCTTCAGTGGGGTGCAGTGGAATCGAGTCCAGCTTATCCTTCTGATGGTGTCTCCAACTCTAATTTCACAGAGAGGAGGAATACAGTCATGAGAGGAGGAGAAAAGGAGAAAACGGACACCATCCAGGGAGGCAGAGAGAGGGAGAAATGTTCTAAGAGTCCAACTATGACACAGGAAGCAAAGAGGCCATGCACCGTACCCTCCAGCGCTGTTCTGGACTCCCTCAGGGGGGTTCTACTCTCTGAGAACCACTCTTGTTCTCTGAACAAAGTTCTCCCATTTGAGTACCACTACAGTTCTCGCACGGCCCGAGAAGTTGTAACTCTGAAAGAAGAGTCTGTTCACATTGACTCAGATACGGAGCTCTCAGAGTACGACAACGAATTCTGTAACACCTCTCCCTTCCCATCTAAACCTCAAGAGATAGAGGATGCCCAGGACAGCACCAGGCAGTCTCCAGAGGGGGGGTCCAACCAGGCCCTGAGCCCCAGGAAGGAGGGAGGCAGAGCAGAGAAGGGGTGGAGGATGGAGATGAAGAGGAGGGAAGCAGCCTGGAGGGTGATGGAGAAGATTGAGGAGGTGGAGGAGATCATACGGAGGGTCAGTCTAATCAGCGCTGACTGGATCAAAGAAGGGAGAGAGGGGAGTGTTCTTGATCTATTTACCTCTACGCCAGATGTGTCTGAAGAGGAGTCAGTGTCCGAGACCAAACCTGAATCCTCTTTCCAGCTCCAGCCAGAGCTCCAGAATTGGGGGACTACTCTGGAAGATTCTCTCCCAGCTGAGGAGATTCATGCCCTGGGTGAGGCGTTGAGCCAGAGCCTGCGGAGAGCACTGAGGATGGAGGGTCTTGGGGAAGACGAAGACTGGGAGGCAGTGAGGTGTAGAGAAGAGTGCAGAGAAACAACCTGGAACTTCAACTTAGAGCAAACCTCTCCAGAATTGTCATGGGATCCCATCGACCTCTCCAACGGCAACACCATGACCGTTGACCCTATGAGAGAATGGAAGCGTCCCTCCTCGCCCTCTCTCTTGGACACCTCGTCCCCAAGGACCTCCAGTAGCTTTAACAGCATGTCCCCTATGATGTCCCCCATCCTGTCTCCTCTGTCCTCCCTATTGTCCAGCCCCCGGCTCAGTCACCATCCCCTGCCTCGGTCCCTCTCCCAGCCTGATGAGGAGATGAGCGAGGGAAGAAGAATGAGAGATGAGGAAGGTCAGAGAGGGACGAAGAACTCGGCACCAGGCCATCTTGTCCTGCAGGGTGGGAGTTGTAATAGAGGTGACAACTTTGACGTTAAGGTCAACAGAGGACAGGTAGGGGACAAAAAGGGGACCAGGAAGCAAGTAGCATGGCTGGATCTGAGGCTGAATGAGCAGAACCAGAATGACGGTCAGAGAAAAGGAGAGCCTGGTATTTCCAGTTTGTCCACTGTGCTGTCTTCAGGTGAGTGGTCACCTTATGCAATTCATCATGTCCAAATTATAAGAAGAGAAATAAGCTTACAGAAGGGGGAAAAGATACTGCGTAGAATGGAGTAAGACATATTCTGTCACGTAACTAATATGCAGTGTTCTTGTCTTTGAGGATGTATACTGAGCTGCACAGGATAATTGACCCTTACAAAGTAGGAGTTGCTTCTCTCCGACCGACAGACCAGACCAGACCAGACCAGACCAGACCAGACCAGACCAGACCAGACCAGACAGACAGACAGACAGACAGACAGACAGACAGACAGACAGACAGACAGACAGACAGACAGACAGACAGACAGACAGACAGACAGACAGACAGACAGACATGCAGACACACAGACACACAGACACACAGACACACAGACAGGACAGACAGACAGGACAGATAGATAGGGGTGAATAAGTGGAAAGCAGAGCTCTATGATGCTCTAGCTAGGTTCTGACAGTCAGACAGACAGACAGGCAGACAGTTAGGGGTGAATAAGTGGAAAGCAGAGCTCTATGATGCTCTAGCTAGGTTCTGACAGTCAGGTTTACACATCGCTTAGTGATCTGCTGTTTCTGCCTCAACCACTCTGCATTCTCTATAGTCAGGTGACTGTTATGGGCCAAGGCTTCTCAGCAGTGCTCTGACACACAAACGTCTCTGACACACACACACACACACACGCGGATCTTGGGCCTTTTTTACTTTCCAATTTATCACACTCCCTTTTAGGCCGTTAACTCTCATCAACCAGCATGGAGCCATCATTTTCAGAGTTCAGATGTAGGATCCTAATTTGATGCAGGAAATGTTAAACTTGCAGTGTATTTGAGGTTTTAAAAATGCTTCTGAAGTTTGTAATTTCCACTTTGAAATTTCAGACTTGATTTTCCCTTTTTTTAATCAAACAAACATATTTCCATTAATTATAACCCACATAATAATTCACATTTCCTGTTGCTGCAGGATTATTTTCCTGTTGTATCAAACTGTCTCAAATTAAGATCCTACATCAGTACCATCAATCATCTCTACCCATGTTTAGTTTACCAGAAGTGTGTGTGTCTGTGTGTCTGTGTCTGTGTGTGTGTGTGTGTGTGTGTGTGTGTGTGTGTGTGTGTGTGTGTGTGTGTGTGTGTGTGTGTGTGTGTGTGTGTGTGTGTGTGTGTGTGTGTGTGTGTGTGTGTGTGTGTGTGTGTGTGTGTGTGTGTGTGTGTGTGTGCTCTCTCTGGAGGCCACGATAGAATGTGCAGTGAGCGAAGTCAATCCAAGGTTCAGGATTAAAGACGAGTGTTTGTGTGAACAAAAAAAGCAGAGGTATTTTCATGGGAAGGAACAGTCAGGAGTGCAATCTAGGATTAATCAGCATGGTTCAGTGTGGTTGTGCCGGAGCTTCAAGGTCTTATAGGTATAGTTAGGGTTAGGTATAGTTAGGGTTAGGTATAGTTAGGGTTAGGTATAGTTAGGGTTAGGTATAGTTAGGGTTAGATATAGTTAGGGTTAGATATAGTTAGGGTTAGGTATAGTTAGGGTTAGGTATAGTTTGGGTTAGATATAGTTAGGGTTAGGTATAGTTAGGGTTAGGTATAGTTAGGGTTAGGGTTAGATATAGTTATGGTTAGGTATAGGTATAGTTATCAAAGGCCAGGTGTCCAATGGTGGTAACAGTAATTAAATGGTCCATTACGACCCAAAGTTTGAAATAAACTCCAATGGCGAACGTTTATAAAGGTGTAAGAATTCAGATATGATGTCATTCTTTTAGCGCTAACTACACACACCAACTAACTAGTCCGCTGGGTTGCCGGAGTATTGAAGCTAAAATTGGGATCGTGTAGACTCTGCTAATGACCATACAAAAACAAAATGGAATGGAGAGAAATGTACAATATGGAGAACTTAGAAAAACAGTAAGTGCATTGTGGGCCACCATCTTTATGCAATGGAGTGAATTCAAGTTTTTGCCTAAGAGGTGGTTACTGGTAACGGCTTCTTCTGCTCGCGTGTGTGAAAATGAACAGAACCACAGGGCCAAAGTAGCAGCTGTCGATCTACACTGAGTATACAAAGCATTAAGAACACTTGCTCTTGACCAGGTGAATCCAGGTGAAAGCTATGATCCCTTATTGAAGTCTCTTGTTAAATCCACTTCAGTCAGTGCCGATGAAGGGGTGGAGACAGGTTAAAGGTTAAAGAAGGATTATTATGCCTTGATACAATTGAGAGATGGATTGTGTGTCATTCAGAGGTGAATGGAAAATACAAAAGACGTAAGTGCCATTGTACAGGGTATGGTAGCAGGTAGCAGGTAGCAGGTAGCAGGTAGCAGGTAGCAGGTGTCAGGCACACCGGTTTGTGTCAAGAACTGCAAACCTGCTGGTTTTTCCACGCTCAATAGTTTCCTGTGTGTATCAAGAATGGTCCACCACCAAAAGAACATCCAGCCAACTTGACACAACCGTGGGAAGCATTAGAGTCAACATGGTTCAGCGTCTCTGTAGAATGCTTTTGACACCTTGTAGAGACGAATTGAGGATGTTATCTCTTTATCTCTCTGTGTCTCTCTCTGCCTCTTTGGCTGGGCGATGCCTATTGAATGACGGCAATGTGCAGACGAGCCGTCTGGTGAATTTGGCTCCCACATGGCCATTGGCCACACCCACGATGTAGCTGTTATGCAGGTGAATGAGGACCCAAAAGCGACTTAACGAAAACAGAGTCTTTATTCCAGTCTTAGACAAAAGCTATAATCCTGGATATTATCTAGGTGAAAGCAAAAACAGGAAAACTGAAATCCACTCGTCAGTAGAGAGGAATGGAGACTGGAGACGCGACCACAGACTGCAGGTTGCTTCGGGAAGGCACCGGCCGTAGCTGACATTGACACCTGCTCACACGCAGCATCTGAAGAAGGTAAAACACGACAGGGCGGAACAAGGACACAGAACAGCGAACATCATACAAGGATCCGACAAGGACAGAAGCGGAAAACAGAGGGAGAAATAGGGACTCTAATCAGAGGGAAAAATAGGGGACAGGTGTGAAAAGAGTAAATGAGGTAGTTAGGAGAATGAGGAACAGCTGGGAGCAGGAACGGAACGATAGAGAGAGAGAGCGAGAGAGGGAGAGAGGGAGGGGGAGAGAGAGGGATAGAAAGAGGGAAAGAACCTAATAAGACCAGCAGAGGGAAACGAATAGAAGGGAAGCACAGAGACAAGACATGATAATAAATGACAAAACATGACAGTAGCTGACCAATTAACACTGTGTCCATCACCCTGGTATTCCTGCCAACCAGACGTCTTCATCCAGACAGCCTCACCACCTCTGTTATCTACCTGGCACATACATACAATATTTATACAAAAGTATGTGGACACCCCTTCTAATTAGTGGATTCGCTATTTCAGCCACAACTGTTGCTGACAGGTGTATAAAATCGAGCACACAGTCATGTCATAGGATGCCACCTTTCCAACAAGCCCTGCTAGAGCTGCCCCGATCAACTGTAAGTGCTGTTATTGTGAGGTGGAAATGTCTAGGAGCAACAACGGCACAGCCGTGAAGTGGTAGACCACACAAGCTCACAGAATGGGATCGCCGAGCGCTGAAGTGCGCAGAACGTAAAAATAGTCTGTCCTCGGTTGCAACACTCACTACCGAGCTCCAAACTGCCTCTGGAAGCAACGTCAGCACAAGAACTGTTTGTCAGGAGCTTCAGGAAACGGTTTCTATGGCTGAGCAGCTGCACACGAGCCTAAGATCACCATGCGCAATGCCAAGCGTTGGCTGGAGTGGTGTAAAGCTCGCTGCCATTAGACTCTGGAGCAGTGGAAACGTGTTCTCTGGAGTGATAAATCACGCTTCACCATCTGGCAGTCCGATGGACCAATCTGGGTTTGGAGAATGCCAGGAGAACACTACCTGCCCCAATGCATAGAGCCAACTGTAAAGGTTGGTGGAGGAGGAATAATGGTCTGGGGCTGTTTTTCCTTAGTTCTAGTGAAGGGGATTTGTAATGCTCCAGCATACAATGACATTATAGATACTTCTGTGCTTCCAACGTTTTGGCAACAGTTTGGGGAAGGTCCTCTCCAGTTTCAGCATGACAAAGCCCCTGTGCTCAAAACGAGGCCTATACGGAAATGGTTTGTCGAGAACGGTGTCGAAGAAGTTGTCTGGCCTGCACAGAGCCCTGACCTCAACTCCATCAAACACCTTTAGGATTCATTGAAACGCCGACTGCAAGCCAGGACTAATCACCCAATATCAGTGCCCGATCTCACTAATGCTCTTGTGGTCCCCACAGCAATGTTACAACATCTAGTGGAAAGCCTTCCCAGAAGAGTGGAGGCTGTTATAGCAGCAAAGGGGGGGACCAACTCCAAAGTAATGCCCATAATTTTGGAATGAGATGTTCGATGAGCACGTGTCCACATACTTTTGGTCAAGTAGTGTATCTCAGTCATTCACATCTCATTACAGGTTAACATGAAGGACATGAGCTGATTTGACTTGTGATTAGTTCTAATATCAGTACAGTTCCATGCTGTTATATGGGCTGGGGCTACCAGTGGGGTAAAGTAGAAAATACTTTAAAGTACTACTGAAGTAGTGTTTTTTGAGTATCTGTACTTCACTACTTATATTTTTTGACAACTTTTACTTTTACTTCACTACATTCCGAAAGAAAATAATGGACTTTTTACTCCATACATTTTCCCCTGACACCCACAAGTACATTTGTTATGCTTAGCAGGGCAGGAAAACGGTCCAATTCATGCACTTATCAAGAGAACATCTCTGGTCATCCCTACTGCCTGATCTGGCAAATTCTCTAAACACAAATGCTTTATTAGTAAATGATTGTGTGCCACTGGCCAACCACTGGTATGCTTAACATATATTTTTAGAAATGACATTTACTTTCCATACTTAAGTACATTTAAAACCAAATACCTTTTAGACTTCTACTGAAGTAGTATTTTACTGGGTGACTTTCACTTTTACTTGAGTCATTTTCTATTAAGGTATCTTTACTTTTATTGTCATACTTGAGTAGTTTTTGCACCACGGGGGACTACTGAGTTGATGTTCAAAAGGTCATGAAGAACTCATGTCGTGGCTGAGAATGGCAGCAATTCCACTTCTAATTCTGAAGGTGGCGCCACAACTTAACTTTTAATACAGAACCATACAGTATTGTGGGTGCTGTTATGGCCTGGTTACTACACTCAGTCAGAATTAATTTGTATTAATTATTGTGCATTAGGAAATGCATTAGGAAACTTAGGGAAAGATATGGCCTTACAGAAGGTTGAAGTATTAACTGGTGATGTCAACCTTGGCCAATTAACATTACTGTAGTAGACCTGGACTTGTTAAGCACATTACACAATACCAACTTCTACCTTGTTTAAGAGGAATGGTTTCTATGAGGGGTTTTCCATTCATTCATTGAATTTCAAGTCACTTCCTGAATTGACTGAATTTAAAATGAAATGTACCCCAAATATACGCTTCTACCAACTCTGATGTTCCTTTTGTCTCTTCTCTTTAGACGAGTCACTGAGGAGACAGGAGGAGATCTGGCAGAGAGATGAGTCACTGAGGAGACAGGAGGAGATCTGGCAGAGAGATGAGTCACTGAGGAGACAGGAGGAGATCTGGCAGAGAGATGAGTCACTGAGGAGACAGGAGGAGATCTGGCAGAGAGATGAGTCACTGAGGAGACAGGAGGAGATCTGGCAGAGAGATGAGTCACTGAGGAGACAGGAGGAGATCTGGCAGAGAGATGAGTCACTGAGGAGACAGGAGGAGATCTGGCAGAGAGATGAGTCACTGAGGAGACAGGAGGAGATCTGGCAGAGAGATGAGTCACTGAGGAGACAGGAGGAGATCTGGCAGAGAGATGAGTCACTGAGGAGACAGGAGGAGATCTGGCAGAGAGATGAGTCACTGAGGAGACAGGAGGAGATCTGGCAGAGCGATGAGTCCCTGAAGAGACAGGGGGAGATCTGGCAGAGAGACGAGTCCCTGAGGAGACAGGAGGACATCTGGCAGAGAGATGAGTCCCTGGGGAGACAGGGGGAGATCTGGCAGAGAGACGAGTCCCTGGGGAGACAGGACGAGATCTGGCAGAGAGATGAGTCCCTGTGGAGACAGGACGAGATCTGGCAGAGAGATGAGTCCCTGTGGAGACAGGAGGAGATCTGGCAGAGAGACGAGTCCCTGGGGAGACAGGGGGAGATCTGGCAGAGAGATGAGTCCCTGGGGAGACAGGAGGAGATCTGGCACAGAGAGGTGGAAGAGTCTCTGTCCTACTGCCGGCCTCGCTCCCGCCCCAAACACGTCGACTTCCTCAGAATCACACCTCTGGAAGATGACATCATCAGCGACTCACCTTTCTCCCCACTGCAAGTGAGTGTCAATGATGTGGTAGATATTACCCCTAGAGGAGTGTGTCTTGATGCCCCATTTATTTTATTTTTTTAACCTTTATTTAAGCAGGCAAGTCAGTTAAGAACAAATTCTTATTTACAATGACAGCCTGGGAACAGTGGGTTAACTGCCTGTTCAGGGGCAGAACGACAGATTTGTACATATTAACATATTAACATATTAACATATTAACTCTAAGTAGTTATAGACCTATAGGTATATGCCCTCACAATGGCTGGTGCACATTCTGCATCTGCGCTGTTTCATATCGCAAAGCCATATCAAATATCTTGGTTGTAAAAATAGTTTCTATTGAGCTGAATATTGACAGTACTTATAGAAAGATGAGATCCTCTTATCTTAGACAGGGTCATATGGACGAAGCTTTCAAAGCTGTGTTTTTCTCGCAATTGCGTTTTGAAATGTTTTTCTTTCTTCTCTTGAGCACATTGGGGTAGAGGAGAGTGGCTGGCTCATCCCAGCACCAGGCCCCAGTGAAACAGGCAGAGGGGCTGGGCAGACACTTTCATTACAGGAATCATGAGGATAATGCACTTAACTGTTTGACCAAATCATGGTCTTAACTGCCCCCCAAAAAAGAAGGTTTGATTGAGGTGACAATGTGCTCCGTCTGTGTTTATAGGCACCCTGTGTGTCAATTTCCAACAGCCAACCCAATCCAAATTGTCCAGCACATATGGCATTTGCCAGAATTGCCAGATGGCCAATCGGCCCCCCGATCTCATATAACTTTACTGATTCATTAAAAAACAAAAAAATTCAGATATTGATATCACAAATGTATGACTTGTATTGTTATTTATTAAAGTTATTTGTTACATTACACTGTGTAAAACCTAGCAGTACTACTATAATGACACAGCGAAAACTGGTTTTTAGAATGTTGTCTAATTTATAAAAAATTACAAACAGAAATACCTTGAGCTCAGGCGCATCCTATTTTGATTGATCATCCTTGAGATGTTTCAACAACTTGATTGGAGTCCATCTGTGGTGAATTCAATTGATTGGACATCATTTGGAAAGGCACACACCTGTCTATATAACACACCTGTCTATATAACACACCTGTCTATATAACACACCTGTCTATATAACACACCTGTCTATATAACACACCTGTCTATATAACACAACTGTCTATATAACACACCTGTCTATATAACACACCTGTCTTTATAACACACCTGTCTATATAACACACCTGTCTATATAACACACCTGTCTTTATAAAATACCTGTCTATATAACACACCTGTCTTTATAACACACCTGTATATATAACACACCTGTCTTTATAACACACCTGTCTATATAACACACCTGTCTTTATAACACACCTGTCTATATAACACACCTGTCTTTATAACACACCTGTCTATATAACACACCTGTCTATATAACACACCTGTCTTTATAACACACCTGTCTTTATAACACACCTGTCTATATAACACACCTGTCTTTATAACACACCTGTCTATATAACACACCTGTCTTTATAACACACCTGTCTTTATAACACACCTGTCTATATAACACACCTGTCTTTATAACACACCTGTCTATATAACACACCTGTCTTTATAACACACCTGTCTATATAACACACCTGTCTTTATAACACACCTGTCTATATAACACACCTGTCTATATAACACACCTGTCTTTATAACACACCTGTCTATATAACACACCTGTCTTTATAACACACCTGTCTATATAACACACCTGTCTTTATAACACACCTGTCTATATAACACACCTGTCTTTATAACACACCTGTCTATATAACACACCTGTCTATATAACACACCTGTCTATATAACACACCTGTCTATATACCACACCTGTCTATATAACACACCTGTCTTTATAACACACCTGTCTATATAAGACACCTGTCTATATAACACACCTGTCTATATAACACACCTGTCTATATAACACACCTGTCTATATAACACAACTGTCTATATAACACACATGTCTATATAACACACCTGTCTATATAACACACCTGTCTATATAACACACCTGTCTATATAACACACCTGTCTTTATAACACACCTGTCTTTATAACACACCTGTCTATATAACACACCTGTATATATAACACACCTGTCTATATAACACACCTGTCTATATAACACACCTGTTTTTATAACACACCTGTCTATATAACACACCTGTCTATATAACACACCTGTCTTTATAACACACCTGTCTATATAACACACCTGTATATATAACACACCTGTCTATATAACACACCTGTATATATAACACACCTGTCTATATAACACACCTGTCTATATAACACACCTGTCTATATAACACACCTGTCTTTATAACACACCTGTCTTTATAACACACCTGTCTATATAACACACCTGTATATATAACACACCTGTCTATATAACACACCTGTATATATAACACACCTGTCTATATAACACACCTGTCTATATAACACACCTGTCTATATAACACACCTGTCTATATAACACACCTGTCTATATAACACACCTGTCTATATAACACACCTGTCTATATAACACACCTGTCTTTATAACACACCTGTCTTTATAACACACCTGTCTATATAACACACCTGTATATATAACACACCTGTCTATATAACACACCTGTCTATATAACACACCTGTCTATATAACACACCTGTCTATATAACACACCTGTCTTTATAACACACCTGTCTATATAACACACCTGTCTATATAACACACCTGTCTTTATAACACACCTGTCTATATAACACACCTGTATATATAACACACCTGTCTATATAACACACCTGTATATATAACACACCTGTCTATATAACACACCTGTCTATATAACACACCTGTCTTTATAACACACCTGTCTTTATAACACACCTGTCTATATAACACACCTGTCTATATAACACACCTGTCTTTATAACACACCTGTCTATATAACACACCTGTCTATATAACACACCTGTCTTTATAACACACCTGTCTATATAACACACCTGTCTTTATAACACACCTGTCTATATAACACACCTGTCTTTATAACACACCTGTCTATATAACACACCTGTCTTTATAACACACCTGTCTATATAACACACCTGTCTATATAACACACCTGTCTATATAACACACCTGTCTATATACCACACCTGTCTATATAACACACCTGTCTTTATAACACACCTGTCTATATAAGACACCTGTCTATATAACACACCTGTCTATATAACACACCTGTCTATATAACACACCTGTCTATATAACACAACTGTCTATATAACACACCTGTCTATATAACACACCTGTCTATATAACACACCTGTCTATATAACACACCTTTCTATATAACACACCTGTCTTTATAACACACCTGTCTTTATAACACACCTGTCTATATAACACACCTGTATATATAACACACCTGTCTATATAACACACCTGTCTATATAACACACCTGTTTTTATAACACACCTTTATAACACACCTGTCTATATAACACACCTGTCTATATAACACACCTGTCTATATAACACACCTGTCTATATAACACACCTGTCTATATAACACACCTGTCTATATAACACACCTGTCTATATAACACACCTGTCTATATAACACACCTGTCTATATAACACACCTGTCTATATAACACACCTGTCTTTATAACACACCTGTCTATATAACACACCTGTCCTATATAACACACCTGTCTATATAACACACCTGTATATATAACACACCTGTCTATATAACACACCTGTCTATATAACACACCTGTCTATATAACACACCTGTCTATATAACACACCTGTCTATATAACACACCTGTCTATATAACACACCTGTCTATATAACACACCTGTCTTTATAACACACCTGTCTTTATAACACACCTGTCTATATAACACACCTGTATATATAACACACCTGTCTATATAACACACCTGTCTATATAACACACCTGTCTATATAACACACCTGTCTATATAACACACCTGTCTTTATAACACACCTGTCTATATAACACACCTGTCTATATAACACACCTGTCTTTATAACACACCTGTCTATATAACACACCTGTATATATAACACACCTGTCTATATAACACACCTGTATATATAACACACCTGTCTATATAACACACCTGTCTATATAACACACCTGTCTATATAACACACCTGTCTATATAACACACCTGTCTTTATAACACACCTGTCTATATAACACACCTGTCTATATAACACACCTGTCTATATAACACACCTGTATATATAACACACCTGTCTATATAACACACCTGTCTATATAACACACCTGTCTATATAACACACCTGTCTATATAACACACCTGTCTATATAACACACCTGTCTATATAACACACCTGTCTATATAACACACCTGTCTATATAACACACCTGTCTTTATAACACACCTGTCTATATAACACACCTGTCTATATAACACACCTGTCTTTATAACACACCTGTCTATATAACACACCTGTATATATAACACACCTGTCTATATAACACACCTGTATATATAACACACCTGTCTATATAACACACCTGTCTATATAACACACCTGTCTTTATAACACACCTGTCTTTATAACACACCTGTCTATATAACACACCTGTATATATAACACACCTGTCTATATAACACACCTGTATATATAACACACCTGTCTATATAACACACCTGTCTATATAACACACCTGTCTATATAACACACCTGTCTTTATAACACACCTGTCTATATAACACACCTGTCTATATAACACACCTGTCTTTATAACACACCTGTCTATATAACACACCTGTATATATAACACACCTGTCTATATAACACACCTGTATATATAACACACCTGTCTATATAACACACCTGTCTATATAACACACCTGTCTATATAACACACCTGTCTTTATAACACACCTGTCTTTATAACACACCTGTCTATATAACACACCTGTCTATATAACACACCTGTCTATATAACACACCTGTCTATATAACACACCTGTCTATATAACACACCTGTCTTTATAAGACCGTTGACAGTGAATGTCAGAGCATAAACCAAGCCACGAGGTCGACAAAATTGTCAGTTGAGATCCGAGACAGGATTGTGTCGAGGCACAGATCTGGGAAAGGGTACCAAAATAATTCCGTAGCATTCAAGGTCCCCAAGAACACAGTGGCCTCCATCATTCTTAAATGGGAGAAGTTTGGAACCACCAAGACTCTTCCTGGAGCTGGCCGCCAGGCCAAACTGAGCAATCGGGGGAGAAGGACCTTAGTCAGGGAGGTGACCAAGAACCCGATGGTCAATCTGACAGAGCTCCAGAGTACCTCTGTGGAGATGGGATTACCTTTCAGAAGGACAACCATCTCTGCAGCACTCCACCAATCAGGCAGAAGCCACTCTTCATTAAAAGGCACATGACATTTGGAGTTCTCCAAAAGGCACCTAAAGGACTCTCAGACCATGAGAAACAAGATTCTCTGGTCTGATTAAACCAAGATTTTACTTTTTGGCCTGAATGCCAAGCGTCACATCTGGAGCAGCATCCCTACGGTGATGCATGGTGGTGGCAGTATCATGCTGTGGGGACGTTTTTCAGCAGGAGAGACTGGGAGACTAGTCAGGATCAACGGAAAGATGAATGGAGCAAAATACAGAGAGATCCTTGTTGAAAACCTGCCCCCAGAGTGCTCAGGACCTCAGACTGGGGCAAAGGTTCACCTTCCAACAGGACAACGCCCCTAAGCACATAACCAAGACAATGCAGGAGTGGCTTCGGGACAAGCCTCTGAATGTCCTTGAGTGGCCAAGCCAGAGCCCCGACTTGAACCTGATCGAACATCTCTGGAAAGACGTGCGGCGACGCTCCCCATCCAACATGACAGAGCTTGAGAGGATCTGCAGAGAAGAATGGGTGAAACTCCCCAAATACAGGTGTGCCAAGCTTGTAGCGTCATCCCCAAGAAGACTTGAGGCTGTAATTTCTAAAACTTTCCAAAAAATTCTAAAAACCTGTTTTTTGATTTGTCGTGATGCCGTATTGTGTGTAGATTGATGAGGGGAAATAACAATTGAATCCAATTTTAGAACCTTACTCTATTCATCAATCTACACACAATACGGCATCACGACAAATCAAAAAACAGGTTTTTAGAAATGTTTTAGGTTAGGCTGTAACGTAACAACGTGAATAAAGGGATCTGAAGTGTATATGTCTGTCATTGAATGCCATGATTAGATGTTAAACAATAAAATATAACTTTACAACATTTCTAAAAATGAATATTTAGCGCTTTGGAAAGAAACTCTTTGTATGTGGTGAGTGACAGTAACTATTAGTAATGGAAATCCTATTACATCTAAAATGGATTTATTTCATTAGAATGATTTATGTATTATTTTAGGTGATGTGTGTGAACTAACGAGATCAAATCAAATGTATTTATATAGCCCTTCGTACATCAGCTGATATCTCAAAGTGCTGTACAGAAACCCAGCCTAAAACCCCAAACAGCAAGCAATGCAGGTGTTGAAGCACGTTGGCTAGGAAAAACTCCCTAGAAAGGCCAAAACCTAGGAAGAAACCTAGAGAGGAACCAGGCTATGAGAGATAGAACTCATTAACCGCACCACTGGTGAATAGTTGGTGTGTGTGTGTGGATTTCTGCTAGCCACCAGCTATCTTTTCTAGCAGCTACCCGTTGGACAGGCGCCTGGTCTGACTGTTTAAGCAGGGCGGGGTGTTGTTGGCCTGCTCTATACCGGTCACACCAAGTATCCCAGTTAATCTCTCAACGGCCATGTCTGTTTCTAGAGTAACTAATGAAATATCTTTAAATGCTACGTAATGTGTAGTAGACTACAATGTTTGTTAGGTTTGGAGTTTTGCTGGTTATTAAAACAGCCTGAAAATCTGCACCAAGATTTTAGCAATAGTCAAAGATCTACTAACACACACACACACACTGACTCATCGACTTTGAACCATAAAACCTCTTTCCTTCCATTTTAATCCCTTATGACTAAGGTAGCTTAGTGGTTAACAGTGTTGGACCAACAACCAAAAGGTTATTTATACGAATCCCAGAGATGACTAGGTGAAAAATCTGTCCTTTGGGAAAGGCACTTAACCCTAATTGCTCTGGATAAAAGCAATCTGCGAAATGACTAAAATGTCATTTAAAGCCTAATCATCAGCAGTACATCAGTACAGCAGTCTGGGTTAGGCAGCAGCCTTAGAGGCAATACTGTAAGTCTCAACCCAAGTTATATACTTGACACTGTATGAATTTGGCCTGTAAATACAGCATGTGGCGATAGCATGGCAAATCAAACAAGTATGAGAAGTGAAATGTATAGTCATGGAAATGAGGTGCTTTTTCCAAGTACCTTTTTATTTTATTTTACTAGGCAAGTCAGTTAAGAACAAATTCTTATTTTCAATGACAGCCTAGGAACAGTGGGTTAACTGCCTGTTCAGGGGCAGAACAACAGATTTGTACCTTGTCAGCTTGGGGGTTTGAACTTGCAACCTTTCGGTTACTAGTCCAACGCTCTAACCACTAGGCTACCCTGCCGCCGTACAACGGACAACTATTCTTATCCGGAGTGACTTACGGGAGCGATTAGACTGTGTGTGTCTTGCGCAAGTGCACAACATATACATTGTTCACCTTGTCATCTCCGGTGTTCAAACCAGCTACTTTTCGGGTCACTGGCCCAATGCGCTAACCGCTAGGCTACCTTCTCATTCCTACCATAATATTGTAATTGATTGTGTCTGGTTCACACAGCTCTAAAACGTTTCTATTCATAACTCCTTTATACTTTTATATTACCATGTAAGAAAACAACAGTAACTTTCTATGTAAATAAGATTGAACTGACTAAGCAGCTGATTACTGTTGTGTTGGTCAGTCAGTTCACAAGAGAGATTGGAGACCTCCAAATCTACTTTTATTAATAGGCTCCTGAGTTCTGGGAGAAGGATTTCTCTCTCTACTTCACAGTCTAATTAAGCTTTGTCGACGAATTGAGGAACAAAGTGGAGGTGTGTTAGATCCAGCCATGCTTGAAGGGGTACAACGGAAGTTGAATAGAATAGCTCACCAGAGTACATATCCTACTCCAGATCCTACTGCATCAGCCCTGTTTAACCTACAATCAGTCAGCACGTCAATCTGGGTGTGGTGTTCTGTGTTGTACTGTTGTCTGGGTGGACACCAGAGTACCACTCCAAAGGGGAGCTCTTAGCGTGTAGTCTGATTCCCTTCAAACACTGTGGCTACTACTGTTGTGGACAGAGTCTTCAGTGAAGAGGGAAGGAAAGGAGAGTCTGGAGAATTGGAAGGGGAGGACTGCTAAAGTCTACTGCAGGGAAGGATTGTTTTTTAGTGAGAGAAGGAAGGAGGAGAAGCGTCACGGTCGGTTGTGGAGGAGAGAACCAGACCAACTGTCTGTTACTGTGGCTGCTGCTGACAGACTGTCTTCAGGGAAGAGAGAAGGTAACAAAGCTGGAGAGCTGGATGAGGTCTGCTACAGTCTAGTTGGAGAAAAAGCTAGAGGGTTCTGAACAGAAGACAGGGATCTGAACAGAAGACAGGGTTCTGAACAGAAGACAGGGATCTGAACAGAAGACAGGGATCTGAACAGAAGACAGGGATCTGAACAGAAGACAGGGATCTGAACAGAAGACAGGGATCTGAACAGAAGACAGGGATCTGAACAGAAGACAGGGATCTGAACAGAAGACAGGGATCTGAACAGAAGACAGGGATCTGAACAGAAGACAGGGATCTGAACAGAAAAGGAGAAGATGAGACTGCTGATGGAGTTTTTATTAAAGCTAAATGATAGAGCTCATGAATGTGTTGCAAAAAATACTGGTAACTCACTGCATGACTAAGTACCACTTCTGGTTATTTTTTCCATGTTGATGTTTCATCCTCACAAAACATTTTGGTGGCATATGGTATCGCCATCAACACCTTCAGCTTTCGGAGGTCTTTTCAAAGAATATAACTACTCAAACTTTCATCAGCTATCGGAGGACTTTTCAAAGAATATAACTACTCAAACTTCCATCAGCTTTTACAGTGGCTACAAAAAAAGAGGAAAATCAGAATGTGTTTCTGGAGGTGTATGGATGTACTGTTTCCCATCAGCACTGAATGGCCACATTGTGTTGGACTAACACAGCATTACCTGGATTAGAGACAGATTCAAGTACATTAAAGTGAACGGTGTGTGGGGGGGGGAGATCACTGGATCTGCTTTGGAACGGAATCATATTAGATGTTATGATTTATTTTTGGATGATTTAAACCTGGATAAAGATCTCAAACATGGATGGAGTAAACATGAATGCTAACGACAACACTGCTGCTGCTCAGGGGAAGGCCTCTTCCAACTCCACCAACTCCGACCGCTCCGACCGCTCCGACCGCTCCGACCGCTCCGAGTTCCAGCGGCCTGATGTCGAGACGCCGGTCCTGAAGTTCTTCCGGACTCTCTCTGAAGAGACAGACACTTCTCCCGGGAACGTCAACAGCAGTCATGGAACATCTGTTGAAGTCAATGGAACTGAGAGGACAGCAGGGGATTCAAGTGCAGTAGGTGTGGTGCAGAAGAATGGAGAATCCACCACCCCCACCACAGTTGTACGGACCAATGAGAGAGAGGAAGTATTTGGAACAGAGGGCTGCATGGAATTGGAGTCTGTCGATGGGATGCCACCAGGGACTAGCTGTTCTGTGGATTGTGACAGGAATGGAGGTCTGGCTCAATGGATTCCAGAAGCACAGAGTGACATCATGGACTTAGAGGAGGAAGATGCAAATGGTAAATGTCTTGTCCAGTCAAAGGATTACATCGCAGATAAGAAGACCCATTTACAAGGATATGGTGGGTCAACAGACCAATCGGATGGCTGCATTCCAGAAAGGACATCTCACTTACAAGGATATGTGGGGCCAATGGATTCTATAAAAAATGAACTGAGAGTGTCCATAGACAAACATAGGAACAGTGGAGCATCAGAAGACTGCAGTAGGGAGGAGCCTATAAACACAGACACACAGTGTGCTACAGGCAGCACCAATCAGGACGTAGACACTGACTGTCCCAGTACAGACCAGTCAGAGACAACTGACCAGCAACGTCTGTACAGATCCACAGACAAAATTCATCAAGATATGTTAAAAAGTAATGAAATCACTAACACTGATGACAAATACAATGCAAAGGATGTTCGCAACAACACAGATGAATCTACAGACAATCACAACATACTGACCTGGTTAACAGACAGTGAAACCAATCCAGCAAGCAGCAGTACACAGGAAACATGTACAGATGATAAGCAAATCCAAGACTTACCGACACCTGAAGATGATTTGACCAGAGACCTTGCTAACCCTACTGCAGTAAGAGCTGGTAAACCTCAAGACTTACCAGCACCTGATGATGATTTGACCAGAGACCTTGCTAACCCTAATGCAGTAAGAGCTGGTAAACCTCAAGACTTACCAACACCTGATGATGATTTGACCAGAGACCTTGCTAACCCTAATGCAGTAAGAGCTGGTAAACCTCAAGACTTACCGACACCTGAAGATGATTTGACCAGAGACCTTGCTAACCCTAATGCAGTAAGAGCTGGTAAACCTGACACCAGTGGAACACCATCTTCCAACAACACAACTGTGATTCTAACCATGATCAAGTCTGAACCTGTTTCTGAGGAGCAGCAGCATACAGTCGCTGAAACGGAGACTGTTGTTGGTACTACAGGACAGACTGAGGAGCCAGGTTGTGGGTCTAGCATTGAGGTGAAGGTGAGAGGGGAGACCTACCCACACTCAGATTCAGAAAGTATCACTGGGGCAGTATTGGAGACAGGTGAGGCCAATACTGGGAATGCCAGGGTGGTGTCTTGTCCCTCTGAAACTATGCTGTCCTCTGAAGTGATAGAGAGAGCACCTGCAGAGGCAAAGTCTATAGCCGGGCCTTCTCACCCAACAAGTCCCCAGGGGCCAACCTCAACCCCAGGTCCAACCAGTGGCCCTCCCCGTGGCACCACCTCCATCCGAGCCACCTTCTCCCTCGGTTCCCCGGTGGAGAAGCCCCTTCAGCTGCCTGCCCTCTTCAGTGGTCTGAGGACCCTAAAGAAGGGAGCGGCAGGGTCGGATCAGGACATAGTGGCCCTGATCAAACCCCCATCACCATCAGACCTGGGTGTGAACAAGCCTGTGAGGAGAGAGCAGAAGACGGTTCGCAGGAGGCAGGGGACTTTCTTGGACCAGCTCTCCCAGTTCCTGAACATGGAGAAGGATGATAACAGTAAGATGAAGGAGTCTACAGGAGAGGAGATGAGGGAGTCTACAGGAGAGGAGATGAGGGAGTCTACAGGAGAGGAGAGGAAGGAGTCTGAGCCGTCAGAAGAGTCTAAAGAATTCAGCGATGAACCTGAGGAAGCGAGGGAGGTGAAAGAGAAGACAGAGAAGGATACAGAGACAGAAAAGACAGACCAGGATACAGAGAAAGAGAAGACTGAAGGACTGTCTGTGATAAAGCCTCCGGAATCTTCAGAACCTTCTGAGACTCTAGAACCTAAGGAACCTCAGAAGCCTCCCTCCAGGGCGGAAGTGGCATTTGATGAGTTCAAGGCCTTTTTCGTCCCCAGGCCCCTGAGGCGGGAACAGGATGCAGTGAAGCGGAAGGCCTGGATCTTTGAGAGAACCTTCAAGACTCCTGAAAAGAAAACTGATTCAAAAGTATGTTGTCTTGATCTGACCTTGATCTGATCTTGATAATTACTCTCTATCGTCTGATATGAGTAAATGAGGGGTAGTCAGTTGGAACGTTATTTTGTCGTTGTTGAAGAGTTCCCTAATGTTGTAGGAACTTTCACAGTTTGCTGTGACATTCATTTCTGTGTTAAGGGCTTAATGCCTGAAATATAGGCTGTCTTGAAATAATTTTTTACAAATATTGTGGCTCTGCCCACCAGTTGCGGGTGTCGACCCCAGGTGATGGAGAGGACCGGTCCACCCCAGGTCGTCTGCAGGCCATCTGGCCCCCAACTAAGGAGGAGAAAGTGGGACTGAAATACACAGAAGCCGGTAAGGACCCAAAGGACAAAAATCAACTTATAGTAAACAAATATTCACTATGGGTGGAACCCTACGGTAACTTGAGGTATGCGTGTGAGATACCTCTGATCATATAACAGATTCAATGATGTCACAGAGAGTTGGCATGACAATTCAAGTTCTATGTACAGGTCTCAAGTTAGGATTCAGCCCGTGGCCTTGACCCATGCAGCCAGCCAGGCCAGCTCTGAGCTGTGACTAACTGAGCTCTATGGGTTCAATTCAATTTTTATTACAGTCGATTCCAATTCCACATTTGCCTCATTGAAAATAATTGGAATTTCAATGTGCTTCCTAAATTGGCTGGAATATAAATGAAATGAACCCCGTCTGAAAGTTACAGTATGCAACAGAGACAGAACAGTGGATAGGTAGAGAGAGAGTGAGAGTGAAATATATAGAGAGAGAGTCCATGTTCTCTGTAGTAAATGTAAAATCCCATGGTCTACCGGGAAGGTAAATACTCATACTATACAAATGGGAAGGTCAACAATCCTCCACCCTGTCCCTGTGATTGTCCACAGCAGAAGGCTGCCTGGTCTCTAGATGACTGATGTCACAAGGGCATTGTTTTGGGACAGGGCTGTGTGTGCTGTGGTGCCAGGAACTTTTACGTTCACTTCTTAAATTCTTATCCATCCGATAACACATCAGGTGTGTTTGGCAGGGGCCACTCCTTGTGCTCACACAGGCACCAGCTGATTATCATAGAAATACACAGTACCAGTCAATAGTTTGGACACGCCTACTCATTCAAGGGCTTTTCTCTATTTGTACTATTTTCTACATTGTAGAATAATAGTGAATACATCACCACTATGAAATAACACATATGGAATCATGTAGTAACCAAAATAAAGTGTTAAACAAATCAAAATATATTTTTATATTTTACATTCTTCAAAGTAGCCACATTTTGCCTTGATGACACCTTTACACACTCTTGGCATTCTCTTAACCAGCTTCACTTGGAATGCCTGTCCAACAATGCCTGTCTTGAAGGAGTTCCCACATATGAGGAGCACTTGTTGGATGCTTTCCCTTCACTCTGCGGTCCAATTCATCCCAAACCATCTCAATTGGGTTGAGGTCAGGTGATTGTGGAAGCCAGGTCATCTGATGCATCACTCTCCTTCTTGGTCAAAGTCTTTACACAGCCTGGAGGTGTGTTGGTTCATTGTCCTGTTGAAAAACAAATGATAGTGCCACTAAGCTCAAACAGTGTCACCAGCAAAGCAACCCCACAATCATCCATTCACCTCCTTTGCATCTCACAAAGACATGGTGGTTAGAACCATGAAAGCCAGTTTCATCAGAGCACTGGTTCTTGCAACAGCACTTGAAGAACCTTTCAATGATCTTGACATTTTACAGATTGACTGACCTTCATTTTTATTTAACCTTTATTTAACTAGACAAGTCAGTTAAGAACAAGTTTTTATTTTCTATGACGGCCTAGGAACAGTGGGCAGAACGACAGATTTGTACCTTGTCAGCTCGGGGATTTGAACTTGCAACCTTCTGGTTACTAGTCCAACGATCTAACCACTAGGCTATCCATGTCATGGCTTAAAGTAATGATGGATTGTAATTTCTCTTTGCTTATTTGAGCTGTTCTTGCCATAATATGGGCTCAAACGCATTAAGAAAAAAATTAATTCTACAAATTAACAAGGCACACCTGTTAATTGAGATGCATTCCAGGTGACTACCTCATGAACTGGTTGAGAGAATGACAAGATTGTGCAAAGCTGTCATCAAGGCAAAGGGTGGCTACTTTGAAGAATCTAAAATATATTTCATTTGTTTAACACTGTTTTGGTTACTACGTGATTCCATATGTGTTATTTCATAGAATTGATGTCCTCACTATTATTCTACAATGTAGAAAATAGTAAAAATAAAGAAAAACCCTTGAATGAGTAGGTGTGTCCAAACTATTGACTGGCAGTGTACATCTATAAATAGTTGTCATGAGAATATTTAGGAGAACACATAAAATGTACGGTAACTATATGGAAATGTATTTTTTGAAAATACATACTTACTGCCGCCTTGTGGTTCAGTTGTATATTTCATCACGGTCTGCTTGTCCTCCAGAACACCAGGCAGCCCTCCTGCAGCTGAAGAGAGAATGCAACGAGGAGATGGAGAAGATACAGGTCAGTAGAGCACAGTACTACAGGTCAGTAGAACACAGTACTACAGGTCAGTAGAGCACAGGACTACAGGTCAGTAAAGCACAGTACTACAGGTCAGTAAAGCACAGTACTACAGGTCAGTAAAGCACAGTACTACAGGTCAGTAAAGCACAGTACTACAGGTCAGTAAAGCACAGTACTACAGGTCAGTAAAGCACAGTACTACAGGTCAGTAGAACACAGTACTACAGGTCAGTAGAGCACAGTACTACAGGTCAGTAGAGCACAGTACTACAGGTCAGTAGAGCACAGTACTACAAGTCAGTAGAACACAGTACTACAGGTCAGTAGAACACAGTACTACAGGTCAGTAGAGCACAGGACTACAGGTCAGTAAAGCACAGTACTACAGGTCAGTAAAGCACAGTACTACAGGTCAGTAAAGCACAGTACTACAGGTCAGTAAAGCACAGTACTACAGGTCAGTAAAGCACAGTACTACAGGTCAGTAAAGCACAGTACTACAGGTCAGTAGAACACAGTACTACAGGTCAGTAGAGCACAGTACTACAGGTCAGTAGAGCACAGTACTACAGGTCAGTAAAGCACAGTACTACAGGTCAGTAAAGCACAGTACTACAGGTCAGTAAAGCACAGTACTACAGGTCAGTAGAGCACAGTACTACAGGTCAGTAAAGCACAGTACTACAGGTCAGTAGAGCACAGTACTACAGGTCAGTAGAGCACAGTACTACAAGTCAGTAGAACACAGTACTACAGGTCAGTAGAGCACAGTACTACAGGTCAGTAGAGCACAGTACTACAGGTCAGTAAAGCACAGTACTACAGGTCAGTAAAGCACAGTACTACAGGTCATTAAATCACAGTACTACAGGTCAGTAAGAGCACAGTACTACAGGTCAGTAGAGCACAGTACTACAGGTCAGTAGAGCACAGTACTACAGGTCAGTAGAAAAAGTACTACAGGTCAGTAGAACACAGTACTACAGGTCAGTAGAACACAGTACTACAGGTCAGTAGAACACAGTACTACAGGTCAGTAGAACACAGTACTACAGGTCAGTAGAGCACAGTACTACAGGCCAGTAGGAGCACAGTACTACAGGTCAGCAGAGTACAGTACTACAGGTCAGTAGAGCACAGTACTACAGGTCAGTAGAGCACAGTACTAGAGGTCACTAGAGCACAGTACTACAGGCCAGTAGGAGCACAGTACTACAGGTCATCAGAGCACAGTACTACAGGTCAGTAGAGCACAGTACTACAGGTCAGTAAAGCACAGTACTACAGGTCAGTAGAGCACAGTACTACAGGTCAGTAAAGCACAGTACTACAGGTCAGTAGAGCACAGTACTACAGGTCAGTAGAGCACAGTACTAGAGGTCACTAGAGCACAGTACTACAGGCCAGTAGGAGCACAGTACTACAGGTCATCAGAGCACAGTACTACAGGTCAGTAGAGCACAGTACTACAGGTCAGTAAAGCACAGTACTACAGGTCAGTAGAGCACAGTACTACAGGTCAGTAAAGCACAGTACTACAGGTCAGTAGAGCACAGTACTACAGGTCAGTAGAGCACAGTACTACAAGTCAGTAGAACACAGTACTACAGGTCAGTAGAGCACAGTACTACAGGTCAGTAGAGCACAGTACTACAGGTCAGTAAAGCACAGTACTACAGGTCAGTAAAGCACAGTACTACAGGTCATTAAATCACAGTACTACAGGTCAGTAAGAGCACAGTACTACAGGTCAGTAGAGCACAGTACTACAGGTCAGTAGAGCACAGTACTACAGGTCAGTAAAGCACAGTACTACAGGTCAGTAGAAAAAGTACTACAGGTCAGTAGAACACAGTACTACAGGTCAGTAGAACACAGTACTACAGGTCAGTAGAACACAGTACTACAGGTCAGTAGAACACAGTACTACAGGTCAGTAGAGCACAGTACTACAGGCCAGTAGGAGCACAGTACTACAGGTCAGCAGAGCACAGTACTACAGGTCAGTAGAGCACAGTACTACAGGTCAGTAGAGCACAGTACTAGAGGTCACTAGAGCACAGTACTACAGGCCAGTAGGAGCACAGTACTACAGGTCATCAGAGCACAGTACTACAGGTCAGTAGAGCACAGTACTACAGGTCAGTAAAGCACAGTACTACAGGTCAGTAGAGCACAGTACTACAGGTCAGTAAAGCACAGTACTACAGGTCATTAAATCACAGTACTACAGGTCAGTAGAGCACAGTACTACAGGCCAGTAGGAGCACAGTACTACAGGTCAGCAGAGCACAGTACTACAGGTCAGTAGAGCACAGTACTACAGGTCAGTAGAGCACAGTACTAGAGGTCACTAGAGCACAGTACTACAGGCCAGTAGGAGCACAGTACTACAGGTCATCAGAGCACAGTACTACAGGTCAGTAGAGCACGGTACTACAGGTCAGTAAAGCACAGTACTACAGGTCAGTAGAGCACAGTACTACAGGTCAGTAAAGCACAGTACTACAGGTCAGTAGAGCACAGTACTACAGGTCAGTAGAGCACAGTACTAGAGGTCACTAGAGCACAGTACTACAGGCCAGTAGGAGCACAGTACTACAGGTCATCAGAGCACAGTACTACAGGTCAGTAGAGCACAGTACTACAGGTCAGTAAAGCACAGTACTACAGGTCAGTAGAGCACAGTACTACAGGTCAGTAGAGCACAGTACTACAAGTCAATAGAACACAGTACTACAGGTCAGTAGAGCACAGTACTACAGGTCAGTAGAGCACAGTACTACAGGTCAGTAAAGCACAGTACTACAGGTCAGTAAAGCACAGTACTACAGGTCATTAAATCACAGTACTACAGGTCAGTAAGAGCACAGTACTACAGGTCAGTAGAGCACAGTACTACAGGTCAGTAGAGCACAGTACTACAGGTCAGTAAAGCACAGTACTACAGGTCAGTAGAAAAAGTACTACAGGTCAGTAGAACACAGTACTACAGGTCAGTAGAACACAGTACTACAGGTCAGTAGAACACAGTACTACAGGTCAGTAGAACACAGTACTACAGGTCAGTAGAGCACAGTACTACAGGCCAGTAGGAGCACAGTACTACAGGTCAGCAGAGCACAGTACTACAGGTCAGTAGAGTACAGTACTACAGGCCAGTAGGAGCACAGTACTACAGGTCATTAAATCACAGTACTACAGGTCAGTAGAGCACAGTACTACAGGCCAGTAGGAGGCCAGTACTACAGGTCAGCAGAGCACAGTACTACAGGTCAGTAGAGCACAGTACTACAGGTCAGTAGAGCACAGTACTAGAGGTCACTAGAGCACAGTACTACAGGCCAGTAGGAGCACAGTACTACAGGTCATCAGAGCACAGTACTACAGGTCAGTAGAGCACAGTACTACAGGTCAGTAGAACACAGTACTACAGGTCAGTAGAGCACAGTACTACAGGCCAGTAGGAGCACAGTACTACAGGTCAGCAGAGCACAGTACTACAGGTCAGTAGAGCACAGTACTACAGGTCAGTAGAGCACAGTACTAGAGGTCACTAGAGCACAGTACTACAGGCCAGTAGGAGCACAGTACTACAGGTCATCAGAGCACAGTACTACAGGTCAGTAGAGCACAGTACTACAGGTCAGTAAAGCACAGTACTACAGGTCAGTAGAGCACAGTACTACAGGTCAGTAGAGCACAGTACTACAGGTCAGTAGAGCACATTACTACAGGCCAGTAGAACACAGCACTACAGGTCAGTAGAGCACAGCACTACAGGTCAGTAGAACACAACCCTAACACAACCCTAAACCTAACACACTCCTAACACAACCCTAAACCTAACACACTCCTAACACAACCCTAACACAACCCTAAACCTAACACACTCCTAACACAACCCAAACCCTAACACAACCCTAAACCTAACACAACCCCAACACAACCCTAACCCCAACACAACCCTAACCCCAACACAACCCCAACACAACCCTAACCCCAACACAACCCTAACCCCAACACAACCCTAACACAACCCTAACCCTAACACAACCCTAACCCCAACACAACCCTAACTCCAACACAACCCTAACCCCAACACAACCCTAACACAACCCTAACCCTAACACAACCCTAACACAACCCTAACCCCAACACAACCCTAACACAACCCTAACCCTAACACAACCCTAACCCCAACACAACCCTAACTCCAACACAACCCTAACTCCAACACAACCCTAACACAACCCTAACCCTAACACAAACCTAACCCAAACACAACCCTAACCCCAACACGACCCTAACCTAAACTGCAGGAGGACTTTGGAAAGCAGCTGCGCCAGGTGAGAGGGGACAATGAGGAGCGTATATTCCACCTGGAGTGCAACCTGGCCCGGCTACAGAGCGACCTGGCATTGAGTGCACACCACCGTCGTGGAGACCTCCGAGACGTTGCCGTATCCACGGGAGATGACCTCTCACAACGGACCGTCCACAACGTGTGCATCCAGACGGACCATCAAACCCTTATCAGAACCCCTGAGGATGAGGAGGGAGGTGTCAGGCTGGGCCCCCAACCCCCCCTCAATGTGCCTAAGAGACTGGGCCTGGCTTCTATCAGTCTAAATCTGTCTGGACAGGCTACCTCTCCCTCTTCTCCCTCTTCTTCCCCCCTTCTCCCTCCTCCACCTCCTCCTCCTCCTTTCCCAAAACAGACCCAGGGACTTGACGGCCCTCCACCGCCACCAGGCTGTGTTCCCCCTCCCCCTCCAGGTGTGTTGGTGGATAAACCCCACAGGAAGCCTGCTGTGGAACCAGCCTGTCTCATGAAGCCTCTCTACTGGACCAGGATACAGATACAGGACAAGTAGGTGTTACATCTAACTATCAATCAATCAATCAAATGTTTCTTTCCCCAAAGTTGTATTTTTCTTCTACAAGGTAACAAAATTGTTATTGCTCGTTCCATTTTTACATCTTATTCACCATTATAAAGTTGTTTTTTACTTTGCGAAAGACAGACCAACCACTGATCCCACCCCGATGTTCTTATTTATCACTGATCCCGCCCACCTCGATGTTCACGCTTATCACTGATCCCGCCCACCTCAACGTTCACACTTATCACTGATCCCGCCCACCTCGATGTTCAAGCTTATTACTAATCCCGCCCACCTCGATGTTCACACTTATTACTAATTCCGCCCACCTCGATGTTCACGCTTATTACTAATCCCGCCCACCTCGATGTTCACGCTTATTACTAATCCCGCCCACCTCGATGTTCACGCTTATTACTAATCCCGCCCACCTCGATGTTCACGCTTATCACTGATCCCGCCCACCTCGACGTTCACGCTTATCACTGATCCCGCCAACCTCGACGTTCACACTTATCACTGATCCCGCCCACCTCGACGTTCACGCTTATCACTGATCCCGCCCACCTCGACGTTCACACTTATCACTGATCCCGCCCACCTCGATGTTCACGCTTATTACTAATCCCGCCCACCTCGATGTTCACGCTTATCACTGATCCCGCCCACCCCGATGTTCACACTTATCACTGATCCCGCCCACCTCGACATATAAGGGAGGTTTCTGAGTCAAAGGTGAACAAGGTGATTAGCTCACTAAAGAACTCTAAAGCCAAAGATGTGTTTGGTCTGGACTCTACCTTTCTTCAAAACTACACAGAGTCACTCATTGGCCCCATTACTACGGTCACCAACACATCTATTGGTCTCGGGGTGTTTCCAAGGGTATGAAAGTCAGCCATAGTAACGGCCATCTTTAAATTGTGCGACCCTGCTGATGTGAGTAACTACAGGACCATTAGTATACTACCTGTGGTGTCAAAGGTTGTTGAAAAGTGTGTAGCAGAACAACTGATTGCCCACCTCAACAACAGCCCCTTCACATTACACTCCATGCAGTTTGGCTTCAGAGCGAAACACTCCACAGAAACGGCCAACTGCTTTCTTCTGGAAAATGTGAAGTCCAAGATGGACAAAGGGGGCGTTGTTGGGGTTGTGTTTCTGGACCTTAGGAAGGCTTTGAATACTGTTAACCATGAGATTCTCATCACAAAATTGTCCAAGTTCAACTTCTCCCCCGATGCCTTGAGATGGATGAAATCATACCTTGAAGGCAGAACTCAGTGTGTCAGAGTGAGCAATGAGCTGTCGCCTATTCTTAGATATGATGTGGGCCTGCCCCAAGGGTCAATACTGGGGCCCCTCTTGTTCAGATCTGCCTTCTGTCTGTACTGGGTCTGAAGTTCAAATGTATGCAGATGATACAGTGATATATGTGCAAAGAGTAAACAACAAGCTGCAGAATAACTCACTACTGTAATAGTCCAGGTTACAAAGTGGCTCAGTGACTCGTGTTTGCATCTCAATGTGAAAAAAACAGTTTGCATGTTCTTCACAAAGAGGGCAACAGATGCTACTGAGCCAGATGTCTATGTGTCAGGGGAGAAGCTCCAGGTGGTATCTGATTTTAAGTACCTTGGCATCATACTTGATTCCAACCTCTCTTTTAAAAAGCATGTGAAATAGGTCATTCAGATAACCAAATTCAACCTAGCTAATTTCCGATTTATACGAAATTGTTTGACTACAGAGGTAGCAAAACTGTACTTCAAATCTATGATACTCCCCCACTTAACATACTGCTTGACTAGTTGGGCCCAAGCTTGCTGTACAACATTAAAACCAATTCAGTCTGTCTACAAACAGGCTCTCAAAGTGCTTGATAGGAAACCCAATAGCCATCATCACTGTTACATCTTCAGAAAGCATGAGCTCCTGAGTTGGGAAAATTTTGTGCAATACAAGATCCCAAATGGCCTGGCTCCCCTCCACTCAGTATTTTTGTTAAACAGAAAACCCAAACATATGGCAGCAGATCCACAAGGTCTGCCATGAGAGGTGACTGTAAAGTTCCCTTAAGGATAAGCACCTTTAGTAAATCCGCTTTCTCTGTGAGAGCTTCCCATGTCTGGAATACACTGCCATCAGACACACATAACTGCACCACATATCACACTTTCACAAAATGCATGAAGACTTGGCTAAAGGTCAATCAGATTTGTGAACATGGTCCCTAGCTGTGTGTTGCCGCTTTCCATGTTGTCTGTTGTCTGTAGCTTGTGAGGTGTGGAAACACTTTGTTGCTTTTATGAATTTTGTTTTGCTGCTTTTTGTTCTATGTTGCTCTGTCTGTATGCTATGTCTTGCTTGTCCTATGTTGCTATGTCTTGCTTGTTCTATGGTGCTATTGTCTATATTGTAATTGTTTTTAATAACCTGCCCAGGGACTGCGGTTGAAAATTAGCCGGCTGGCTAAAACCGACACTTTTACTGAAACATTGATTAATGTGCACTGTCCCTGTAAAAAATAAAATAAACTCAACAACAAAAATGTAAATGCAACTTGCAACAATTTCAATGATTTTACTGAGTTACAGGTCATATAAGGAGTCAATTTAAATAAATTCATTAGGCCGTAATCTATTGATATCACATGACTGGGAAGTGGCGCAGCCATGGGTGGGCCTGGGGGGGGGGCATAGGCCCACCCACTTGGGAGCCAGGTCCACCCACTGGGGAGCCAGGCCCAGCCAATCAGAAATAGTTTTCCCCCGCAAATGGGCTTTATTACAGACGGAAATACTCCTCAGCTTCCTCAGCTGTCCGCGTGACTCGTCTCAAACGATCCCACAGGTGAAGAATCTGGGTGTGGAGGTCCTGTGCTTGCGTAGTTACATGTGGTCTGCGGTTGTGAGGCCGGTTGACTGGTCTCAGACCATCCCACAGGTGAAGAATCCGGATGTGAAGGTCCTGGGCTTGCGTAGTTACATGTGGTCTGCGGTTGTGAGGCCGGTTGGACGTACTGTCAAATTCTCTAAAACAACATTCAATTCTCTGTCAACAGCTCTGGTGGACATTCCTGCACATGGAACATTTCTGGGATCTTTTATTTCAAATAATGAAACATGGGACCAACACTTTGCATGTTGTGTTTATATCTTTTCTGTTCAGTGTATGTAACCCTTTTACATCAGCAGTTGTCACAGCACTTTACAGTAACCTGGTCTAGATCAGATCACTTAACCTGTTCCCAGGTCTGTTAGTGCTGTATAGTATAGCGTACTTCTATGGTTGTTTTCATGCCAAACAGACCTAGGACCAAGCTAGCAATCTTGCCCTATTTTGTTGAACCACATCTTGGTTCCTGTTAAGCCTTTTCATTCCTTGTGGAATATGGGGTCCATTGACAAATTGCTTCCATCCCTTTTTCTAGGTTTGGCTCATAAGAGCCTGGTATAAACGTTTTGGGTGGCTGTACAGTAGACAATTTAGTGTCGTCTGCCAGTAATACAGCAGGCATTGATTTGTGTGTCGTCCAATCCCTTGGCCATCCTCTCTACTGTTGCATTTTAATCTGAAACCTTTTGAACAAACTTGTACCCACCCACAGCTCTCCATCCAGCCAATGTAGTCAACTGCAAACGGTTATGTTACGAGTGTGGCTCGTGTTAAGTTGCTGTTGTTCCAACAGCCTCCCTGGACGGTTTTTAATAATAATAATATGCCATTTAGCAGACGCTTTTATCCAAAGCGACTTACAGTCATGTGTGCATACATTCTACGTATGGGTGGTCCCGGGAATCGAACCCACTACCCTGGCGTTACAAGCGCCATGCTCTACCAACTGAGCTACAGAAGGACCACCAAATCCTTGTTCCGATCTGCTGACCCACAGTATGTAAAGGTACGGCTGACTAGGTCGGTTGCGGATGGTTTATTTTTTGACCGGCAGTGCTTAGCAATATTATCTTGAGGCTATATCTTGCTTATCTCTGGGATTGACCCAGGATGACGCTTAAATGCGCAATATATTTAAGTTGCAAATTATTCGGTTTAGGTTTATTAGATGCTAACTGAACACTTATCCTGGTGGTGATTGCACGAGAGCAA
Source organism: Oncorhynchus gorbuscha (assembly GCF_021184085.1). NCBI lineage: Eukaryota > Metazoa > Chordata > Actinopteri > Salmoniformes > Salmonidae > Oncorhynchus > Oncorhynchus gorbuscha. The sequence continues at coordinate 10,161,265 of NC_060184.1, forward strand.
AGAAGAGAGAAGAAGAAAAAAAATCAGTTGAAATTGAAGAAAACTTTGGGTCTCCACACCATGTGAATGAACTTTCAACATTGTAGAACCTATTTATTTTTGTAAACTTAGATTTTATTTTATTTTTTATTTTTTTATAGAAAATATGAACAAATGGCATGGACAAAATTATTTCAGATCTCTCCATAGGGTTTAGATGGGATTTGATGGGATAGATGGGATAGATGGGATCTGGTCTTTGTTGTCCTGGGTGCTTTTTAATGTGTGATTGGGGTCCCGATGGAAGATCCACAACAGAGATACAGTACTTGGACACTGGGTTGAACATTGCACTCCAAAAAACCTTAATAATCTGCTCCTAAATTAAAGTGATGAACTAAATTAAAATTGCTTCTGCAATGTTGACAATCCTATAACATTCTTTTCAATTTCAATTTATTTGTGAAGAAATAAGGGTTTATTTTAGAAAAGTGCCAGTATATCTGGCCACAACTTGTTATTCTTAATCACTATGTTTTTGATCTAGACTTATTTCTCTCTCTGTGGGAGGGAAACATATGTTTCTTCTCTTGAGAGTCAGGTCTGTCTTCGGCAGCCTTTCTCAATAGCAAGGCTACACTCACTGAGTCTGTACATAGTCAAAGATTTCCTGAATTTAGGGTTAGTCACAGGGGTCAGGTATTCTGCCTATGTGTACTCTCTGTTTTTGGCCAAATAGCATTCTAGTTTGGTCTGTTTTTTTGTAAATTCTTTCTAATGCCAAGTAATTCTCTTTTTGTTTTCTCGTGATTTGGTTGGGTCTAATTGGGCTGCTGTCCTGGGGATCTGTGGGGTCTGTTTGTGTTTGTGAACAGAGCCCCAGGATCAGCTTGCTTAGGGGCCTCTTCACCAGGTTCATTTCTCTGTAGGCGATGGCTTTGTTATGGAAGGTTTGAGAATTGCTTCCTTTTAGGTGATTGTAGAATATTACTTTTCTGGATTTTGATAATTAGCGGGTATCAGCCTAATTCTGCTCAGCATGCATTATTTTGTGTTTTACGTTGTACAGAGAGGATAGTTTTGCAGAATGCTGCATGCAGAGTCTCAATTTGGTCTTTGTCCCATTTTGTGAGTTGGTAAGCGGACCCCAGACCTCACAACCGTGAAGGGGAATGGGTTCAATAACTTTATTTTTAGACAGATCCTAATTGGTATGTCAAATTGTATGTTCCTTTTGATGGCATAGAAGGCCCTTCCTGCCTTGTTTATCAGATTGTTGTTTATTTTATTCAACTAGGCCATCAGTTAAGAACAAATTATTATTTAACAATGACGGCCTACCCCGGCCAAACCCAGACCAATTGTGCGCCAGCCTATGGGACTCGCAATCACAACCGGATGTGATGTAGCCTGGATTCAAACCGGGTACTGCAGTGATGCCTCTTGCCAGGAACACTATTCATATTCCTGGCAACTGGACCTTTTTTGGAACACCATTATTTTTGTCTTAGTGAGATTTACTGTCAGGGCCCAGGTCGGACAGAATATGTGCAGAAGATCTAGGTGAAGCTGTAGGTCCTCCTTGGTTGGGGACAGAAGCACCAGATCATCAGCAATCAGTAGATATTTGACTTCAGATGTTAGTAGGGTGAGGCCGGGTGCTGCAGGCTGTTCTAGTGTCCTCTCTAATTCCTTGATATATACACTACCGTTCCAAAACCTGGGGTCACTTAGAAATGTCCTTGTTTTCCATGAAAACATACATGAAATGAGTTGCAAAATGAATAAGAAATATAGTCAAGACGTTGACAACGTTATAAATAATGATTTTTAATTGAAATAATAATTTTGTCATTCAAACTTTGCTGTCGTCAAATAATCCTCCATTTGCAGCAATTACAGCCTTGCAGACCTTTGGGATTCTAGTTGTCAATTTGTTGAGGTAATCTGAAGAGATTTCACCCCATGCTTCCTGAAGCACCTCCCATTAATTGGATTGGCTTGATGGGCACATCTTACGTACCATACGGTCAAGCTTCTCCCACAACAGCTCAATAGGGTTGAGATCCGGTGACTGTGCTGGCCACTCCATTATAGACAGAATACCAGCTGACTGCTTCTTCCCTAAATAGTTATTGCATAGTTTGGTGCTGTGCTTTGGGTCATTGTTCTGCTGTAGGAGGAAATTGGCTCCAATTAAGCGCCGACAAAAGGGTATGGTATGGTGTTGCAAAATGGAGTGATGGCCTTCCTTCTTCAAGATCCCTTTTACCCTGTACAAATCTCCCACTTTACCACTACCAAAGCACCCCCAGACCAACACATTGCCTCCACCAGACCAACACATTGCCTCCACCAGACCAACACATTGCCTCCACCAGACCAACACATTGCCTCCACCAGACCATCACATTGCCTCCACCAGACCATCACATTGCCTCCACCAGACCATCACATTGCCTCCACCAGACCAACACATTGCCTCCACCAGACCAACACATTGCCTCCACCAGACCAACACATTGCCTCCACCATGCTGACAGATGGCGTCAAGCACTCATCCAGCATCTTTTCATTTTTTCTCCATCTCACAAATGTTCTTCTTTGTGATCCGAACACCTCAAACTTAGATTAATCTATCCATAACACTTTTTTTCCATCTTCCTCTGTCCAGTGTCTGTGTTCTTTTGCCCATCTTCATCTTTTATTTTAATTGGACAGTATTTCTTTGCAACTCTGACTAGAATGCCAGTAATAACCCGGAGTAGTCTCTTCACTGTTGACGTTGAGACTGGACAGAGGAACTCTGCCTAGAAGGCCAGCATCCCTGAGACGCCTCTCCACTGTTGACATTGAGACTGGACAGAGGAACTCTGCCTAGAAGGCCAGCATCCCTGAGACGCCTCTCCACTGTTGACATTGAGACTGGACAGAGGAACTCTGCCTAGAAGGCCAGCATCCCTGAGACGCCTCTCCACTGTTGACGTTGAGACTGGACAGAGGAACTCTGCCTAGAAGGCCAGTATCCCTGAGACGCCTCTCCACTGTTGACGTTGAGACTGGACAGAGGAACTCTGCCTAGAAGGCCAGCATCCCTGAGACGCCTCTCCACTGTTGACGTTGAGACTGGACAGAGGAACTCTGCCTAGAAGGCCAGCATCCCTGAGACGCCTCTCCACTGTTGACGTTGAGACTGGACAGAGGAACTCTGCCTAGAAGGCCAGCATCCCTGAGACGCCTCTCCACTGTTGATGTTGAGACTGGACAGAGGAACTCTGCCTAGAAGGCCAGCATCCCTGAGACACCTCTCTACTGTTGACGTTGAGACTGGACAGAGGAACTCTGCCTAGAAGGCCAGTATCCCGGAGTCGCCTCTCCACTGTTGACGTTGAGACTGGTGTTTTGCAGGTACTATTTAATGAAGCTGCTTGTAGAGGACTTGTGAGGCATCTGTTTCTCAAACTAGACACTCTAATGTACATGTCCTCTTGCTCAGTTGTGCACCGGGGCCTCCAACTCTTCTTTCTATTCAGGTTAGAGCCAGTTCACGCTGTTCTGTGAAGGGAGTAGTACACAGCGTTGTACGAGATCTTCAGTTTCTTGGTAATTTCTCGCATGGAATAGTCATCATTTCTCAGAACAAGAATAGACTGATGAGTTTCAGAAGAAAGTTTTTTTCTTCTGGCCATTTCGAGCCTGTAATCGAACCCACAAATGCTGATGCTCCAGATACTCACCTAGTCTAAAGAAGGCAATGTTTTCCTTCTTTAATCAGAACAACAGTTTTCAGCTGTGCTAACATAATTTCAAAATGGGTTTCTAATGATCAATTAGCCTTTTAAAATTATCAACTTGGATTAGCTAACACAATGTGCCATTGGAACACAGGAGTGATGGTTGCTGATAATGGGCCTCTGTACGCCTGTGTAGATATTTCATAAAAAAATCAGCTGTTTCCAGCTACAATAGTAATTTACAACATTAACAGTGTCTACACTGTATTTTTGATCATTATGATGTTATTTTAATAGACAAACAAATGTGCTTTTCTTTAAAAAACAAGGCAATTTCTAAGTGACGCCAAACTTTTGAATGGTAGTGTATGTTGAAGAGGGTGGGGCTTAAGCTGCATCCCTGTCTCACCCCCCCGCACGGTGGAAAGAAGTGTTTTTCTTTTGCCAGTTTTAATCGCACACTTGATTTTATAATGTTGTATGTTTTTCCCCCCAACACCACTTTCCATCAATTTGTATAGCAGACCCTCATGGCTAAATGAGTCGAAAGCGTTTGTGAAATCAACAAAGCATGAGAAGACTTTTCCTTTGTTTTGATTTGTTTGTGTGTCAATTAGGGTGTGCAGGGTGAATACATGGTCTGTCGTACGGTAATTTGGTAAAATGACAATTTGACATTTGCTTAATGACAATGCGAGGATTTCCCCAAGGTTGCTGTTGATGCTTATCCCACGGTAGTTATTGGGGTCAAATTTGTTTCCACTTTTGTGGATTGGAGTGATCATTCCTTGGTTCCAAATATTGGGGAAGATGCCAGAGCTGAGGATGATGTTAAAGAGTTTAACTATTGCCAATTGGAATTTTTTGTCTGTATTTTTTATCATTTAATCAACAACACAGGCCATTTTGGGTTGGAGGGTTTGTATTTTTTCCTGTAGTTCATTCAATGTAATTGTAGAAACCAGTGGATTCTGGTAGTCTTTAATAGTTGATTCTAAGATTTTAATTTGATCATGTATATGTTTTTTGTTGTTGTTTGTTCTTTGTTATATATCCAAATAGATTGGAGAAGTGGTTTACCCAGACATCTCTGTTTTGGATAGATAGTTACCCAGACATCTCTGTTTTGGATAGATAGTTACCCAGACATCTCTGTTTTGGATAGATAGTTACCCAGACATCTCTGTTTTGGATAGATAGTTACCCAGACATCTCTGTTTTGGATAGATAGTTACCCAGACATCTCTGTTTTGGATAGATAGTTACCCAGACATCTCTGTTTTGGATAGATAGTTACCCAGACATCTCTGTTTTGGATAGATAGTTACCCAGACATCTCTGTTTTGGATAGATAGTTACTCATACATCTCTGTTTTGGATAGATAGTTACCCAGACATCTCTGTTTTGGATAGATAGTTACTCATACATCTCTGTTTTGGATAGATAGTTACCCAGACATCTCTGTTTTGGATAGATAGTTATCCAGACATCTCTGTTTTGGATAGATAGTTACCCAGACATCTCTGTTTTGGATAGATAGTTACCCAGACATCTCTGTTTTGGATAGATAGTTACCCAGACATCTCTGTTTTGGATAGATAGTTACTCATACATCTCTGTTTTGGATAGATAGTTACCCAGACATCTCTGTTTTGGATAGATAGTTACCCAGACATCTCTGTTTTGGATAGATAGTTACCCAGACATCTCTGTTTTGGATAGATAGTTACCCAGACATCTCTGTTTTGGATAGATAGTTACTCATACATCTCTGTTTTGGATAGATAGTTACCCAGACATCTCTGTTTTGGATAGATAGTTACTCATACATCTCTGTTTTGGATAGATAGTTACCCAGACATCTCTGTTTTGGATAGATAGTTATCCAGACATCTCTGTTTTGGATAGATAGTTACCCAGACATCTCTGTTTTGGATAGATAGTTACTCATACATCTCTGTTTTGGATAGATAGTTACCCAGACATCTCTGTTTTGGATAGATAGTTACCCAGACATCTCTGTTTTGGATAGATAGTTACCCAGACATCTCTGTTTTGGATAGATAGTTACCCAGACATCTCTGTTTTGGATAGATAGTTACCCAGACATCTCTGTTTTGGATAGATAGTTACCCAGACATCTCTGTTTTGGATAGATAGTTACCCAGACATCTCTGTTTTGGATAGATAGTTACCCAGACATCTCTGTTTTGGATAGATAGTTACTCATACATCTCTGTTTTGGATAGATAGTTACCCAGACATCTCTGTTTTGGATAGATAGTTACCCAGACATCTCTGTTTTGGATAGATAGTTACTCATACATCTCTGTTTTGGATAGATAGTTACCCAGACATCTCTGTTTTGGATAGATAGTTACCCAGACATCTCTGTTTTGGATAGATAGTTACTCATACATCTCTGTTTTGGATAGATAGTTACCCAGACATCTCTGTTTTGGATAGATAGTTACCCAGACATCTCTGTTTTGGATAGATAGTTACTCATACATCTCTGTTTTGGATAGATAGTTACCCAGACATCTCTGTTTTGGATAGATAGTTACTCATACATCTCTGTTTTGGATAGATAGTTACCCAGACATCTCTGTTTTGGATAGATAGTTACTCATACATCTCTGTTTTGGATAGATAGTTACCCAGACATCTCTGTTTTGGATAGATAGTTACCCAGACATCTCTGTTTTGGATAGATAGTTACTCATACATCTCTGTTTTGGATAGATAGTTACCCAGGCATCTCTGTTTTGGATAGATAGTTACTCAGACATCTCTGTTTTGGATAGATAGTTACTCAGACATCTCTGTTTTGGATAGATAGTTACCCATACATCTCTGTTTTGGATAGATAGTTACCCAGACATCTCTGTTTTGGATAGATAGTTACATCTCTGTTTTGGAGACATCTCTGTTTTGGATAGATAGTTACTCATACATCTCTGTTTTGGATAGATAGTTACCCAGACATCTCTGTTTTGGATAGATAGTTACTCATACATCTCTGTTTTGGATAGATAGTTACCCAGACATCTCTGTTTTGGATAGATAGTTACTCATACATCTCTGTTTTGGATAGATAGTTACCCAGACATCTCTGTTTTGGATAGATAGTTACCCAGACATCTCTGTTTTGGATAGATAGTTACTCATACATCTCTGTTTTGGATAGATAGTTACCCAGACATCTCTGTTTTGGATAGATAGTTACCCAGACATCTCTGTTTTGGATAGATAGTTACCCAGACATCTCTGTTTTGGATAGATAGTTACCCAGACATCTCTGTTTTGGATAGATAGTTACTCATACATCTCTGTTTTGGATAGATAGTTACCCAGACATCTCTGTTTTGGATAGATAGTTACCCAGACATCTCTGTTTTGGATAGATAGTTACCCAGACATCTCTGTTTTGGATAGATAGTTACCCAGACATCTCTGTTTTGGATAGATAGTTACCCAGACATCTCTGTTTTGGATAGATAGTTACTCATACATCTCTGTTTTGGATAGATAGTTACCCAGACATCTCTGTTTTGGATAGATAGTTACCCAGACATCTCTGTTTTGGATAGATAGTTACTCATACATCTCTGTTTTGGATAGATAGTTACCCAGACATCTCTGTTTTGGATAGATAGTTACCCAGACATCTCTGTTTTGGATAGATAGCTATTCGTGTTGTTTGTTTAGTGCTTTCACATTGTCCCAGATTCTTCAATTTTCCGTAGTGTATTTCTGAATGTTTTAGTGATTCACCATTCATTAGACTTTTTCCGTAGTGTATTTCTGTAATGTTTTAGTGATCCACCATAGTGAAGGTGTAGACTCAGGTTTTCCGTAGTGTATTTCTGTAATGTTTTAGTGATTCACCATAGTGAAGGTGTAGACTCAGGTTTTCCGTAGTGTATTTCTGTAATGTTTTAGTGATTCACCATAGTGAAGGTGTAGACTCAGGTTTTCCGTAGTGTATTTCTGTAATGTTTTAGTGATTCACCATAGTGAAGGTGTAGACTCAGGTTTTCCGTAGTGTATTTCTGTAATGTTTTAGTGATTCACCATAGTGAAGGTGTAGACTCAGGTTTTCCGTAGTGTATTTCTGTAATGTTTTAGTGATTCACCATAGTGAAGGTGTAGACTCAGGTTTTCCGTAGTGTATTTCTGTAATGTTTTAGTGATTCACCATAGTGAAGGTGTAGACTCAGGTTTTCCGTAGTGTATTTCTGTAATGTTTTAGTGATTCACCATAGTGAAGGTGTAGACTCAGGTTTTCCGTAGTGTATTTCTGTAATGTTTTAGTGATTCACCATAGTGAAGGTGTAGACTCAGGTTTTCCGTAGTGTATTTCTGTAATGTTTTAGTGATTCACCATAGTGAAGGTGTAGATTCAGGTTTTCTGTGTCTCTATGTTTTTGGTTGGATAGGTTTCTCAATTTCTTTCTTAGGTTTTTGCATCCTTCATCAAACCATTTGTCATTGTTGTTCATTTTCTTAGGTTGTTTAGCTTGGAATTTCTAGATTTCATTGGGAAGCTGAGAGGTCAAATATACTGTTTAGGTTTTCTACTGCTAAGTTTACACCTTCACTATTACAGTGAAACATTTTGTCCAGGAAATTGTCTAGAATGGATTGAATTTGTTGTTGCCTAATTGTTTCCACACTACTTTCCACACTACTTTCCTTCCATCTATAGCATTTATTAATATTATTAAGTTCCCCTGGCTTTAATGTCTCATGATTGAGCATAGCTCTGTTTAAGTAGAGTGTGATTTTGCTGTGATCTGATAGGGGTATCAGTGGACTGGCTGACGCTCTAAGAGACTCTGGGTTGAGATCCGTTTATAAAGTAGTCTGCTGCCAAGAGATGAGCTATAGGTGTACCTACCATAGGAGTCCCCTCGAAGTCAGATTCTTGTCCAGTTCTGGCATTTACAGTAGGTCGCCACAGACTAGTACATGGCCCTGGGGCTGGAAATTGTTAATCTCCCACTCTAGGATGGATAAGCTGTCATCGTTAAAGTATGGGGATGCTAGTTATTAGCATACCCCCTGAGTCTCTTCCCTGTTTCACACCTGGTAGTTTGGTGGATGGTACTACCAGCTCTCTGTAACCTAGAGGTCAACCAGTGGGTCCGTCTCCTGTATACCACCCACCTGGTAGTTTGGTGGATGGTACTACCAGCTCTCTGTAACCTAGAGGTCAACCAGTGGGTCCGTCTCCTGTATACCACCCACCTGGTAGTTTGGTGGATGGTACTACCAGCTCTCTGTAACCTAGAGGTCAACCAGTGGGTCCGTCTCCTGTATACCATGTTTCTTGTAGGATGACAATGTCTGTATTTCCAATTTCTTTGATGAAGTCTGGGTACCTGCTCTTTTTGGCCAAAGGCAGATGACCTCAGACCTGGTATATTCCTCTCTTTTTATCACTCACTCTCTCTCTCTCTCTCTCTCTCTCTCTCTCTCTCTCTCTCTCTCTCTTTCTCTTTCTCTTTCTCTCTATCACTCTCTCTCACTCTCTATTTCTCTTTCTCTTTCTCTCTATCACTCTCTCTCTCTTTATTTCTCTCTATCACTCTCTATCTCTCTATCGCTCTCTCCACGTTTCTCTACCTCTCTCTCTCTACCTCTCTTTCTCAGTAAGGACACACTGTGGAACTCTCTTGTGGAACCAGACATCATCAACACCACAGAGTTTGAAGATCTGTTCTCCAAGAGCACCTTGCAGACCAAGAAAAAACCTCTGTCAGAGGCCTATGAGAAGAAAGCCAAGGCCAAGAAGGTACTGTGAGGTTCCTCTCTGATTCAGGGGGGTTGGGTTAAATGTGAAAGACACATTTCAGGTGAGTGGATTCAGTCGTGCAGCTCACCAGGTTTCCGCTTTCCCTATGTAGCACAATATGGAGTGGCAATGTGTCTGTTAACCTCTAGAGGGGACTGATGTCTGGATTTAGTGTTGCTCAAATGTAGCCTGGAAATCCACATGGAATTCAGTTTCACTATTGTTTAATGTCTTCATTAAATTAACTATGAATTCAGTTTGGATTCCCAGGCTAGCTGAAGCTATGGTTCTAGTCCAAAATATAAAGTATTCATGTTTTATTTCTGGATGCCAAAACGTGTCTGTGAATGTGCTCCTCGAATGAACATGATAGTTCTTGATGTGAAGTAATTTTAGAACTTTTGTTCCAGAAACCTGATCAGAAAATGCTTGTTTAAAAATAAGTTTATGAAGTCTCCATTATCATCTATAGTATAGTCAGACATGATGAAGTCTCCATTATCATCTACAGTATAGTCAGCCATGATGAAGTCTCCATTATCATCTATAGTATAGTCAGACATGATGAAGTCTCCATGGTCATCTATCTATAGTCAGCCATGATGAAGTCTCCATTATCATCTATCTATAGTCAGCCATGATGAAGTCTCCATGGTCATCTATCTATAGTCAGCCATGATGAAGTCTCCATTATCATCTACAGTATAGTCAGCCATGATGAAGTCTCCATGGTCATCTATCTATAGTCAGCCATGATGAAGTCTCCATTATCATCTATCTATAGTCAGCCATGATGAAGTCTCCATGGTCATCTATCTATAGTCAGCCATGATGAAGTCTCCATTATCATCTACAGTATAGTCAGCCATGATGAAGTCTCCATGGTCATCTATCTATAGTCAGCCATGATGAAGTCTCCATTATCATCTATCTATAGTCAGCCATGATGAAGTCTCCATGGTCATCTATCTATAGTCAGCCATGATGAAGTCTCCATTATCATCTATCTATAGTCAGCCATGATGAAGTCTCCATGGTCATCTATCTATAGTCAGCCATGATGAAGTCTCCATTATCATCTATCTATAGTCAGCCATGATGAAGTCTCCATTATCATCTATCTATAGTCAGCCATGATGAAGTCTCCATGGTCATCTATCTATAGTCAGCCATGATGAAGTCTCCATTATCATCTACAGTATAGTCAGCCATGATGAAGTCTCCATGGTCATCTATCTATAGTCAGCCATGATGAAGTCTCCATTATC